>NW_007249375.1:634937-658652 GCF_000164805.1 Carlito syrichta
CGGGATCGGCGGCGCTAGGTGAGGGCGACCCGGGGCCACTCAGCAGACGCGGTGCATGCTGCGCAGGGCAGGAGCCCACTCGGACCCCGCGCTCGCTGCCTGCCTCGGGGAGTCCGAAGCGCTCGGCGCGTCTGCCCGGCTCCCCTGCCGCGCTCCTCTTTTCTTCGGCCACTTAATCCCTACTCCTCTGGCAGAGCCGCGGCTCGGGCCGGGCAATCTGTCCATAAATGGAGAAGTCGGCTTCGGCTTGACCAATCAGGGTTTGTTTTCGCAGCGTCACTCCTCAGGGAAAACGTAGTAGCCAACAAGCTTGGAGCTGCTGGAGTTTCCAAAGGCCTCTGGATCCTGTAGTCCTCTTCCCCCTCCAGCCTCCAAAGTACGCGGCGGTCCCAGCTCGCTCGTGGTGGCGAGACCTGAACCGAACTGTTAGGAAGAGAGTCGGTGAAAGAGAAGCAAACCTTTCATTCTGATGGGTTTTTGTTTTGTTTTGTTTTGTGTTTTGTTTTAGACGAAAGTTAGAGTAGGTTTAGCCTCCAAGCTGAAGTGGCATGATTTTTCCCAGAACTTTTTTTTTTTAAAGAAGGAAATATTTTATCGGCATAAAAGATCAGAGTCGTGGCAGCAGCCCAAAGGAAATCCTTTTTTCTTTCCTACGTCTGGATTGTGAGGAGAGTCAAAAATATCCTTTCCCCCACCCCTCCTTTTACCTGAATTTCCTTGGAAAACAAAGGAAACCTTCTGGCTTCTCTCTCTCTCTCTCTCTCTCTCTCTCTCTCTCTCTCTCCTGGTCTCTCTCTCTCTCTCTCTCTTCTTTTTCTTTTTTTTCTTTTTGGACATTTTGGTGGCAGAGAAGTTGCACGTGCAGTTAGTGGGGTGGAGGACAGGTGGGAAAAAACATCATTCAATCTTAGTCAACAAGTATCTCTTGAAAACGTAACCCTGAGTTGTACCCCACATCTTTACAATAAAAAAATAATAAAAGAAAACAACAGAACTTTCATGAAAGCAGGTGAGCTATGAGAAGATTGGAGTGAGTGAAAAGCTGAACCCCAAAAATCAAGGCAGAGTGTCTGATTTTATTGTTTTGGAGGCTGAGGAAGTAAGAGTTGGTGGTGAGTTACAACAGGCTGCCCTGTTGGGATCTGTAGAAGATAAAACTGGAAAACTTCAGGGCACAGAAAAAATATGAAGCATAATGAAGCATATGATTTACTTTATGAATTTTGGTTGTAGCTCCTCTCTTGAATACAGGATCATAGAATTGGGAAGAGTGTTCAGAATTATCTTGTCTAAGAAGGGTAAACAAAATGTGATGTATCCATACAATGGAATGTTATTTAGCCACAAAAAAGGAGTGAAGTACCGATCCACTCTACATCATGGATGAACCTTGAAAACATTATGTTAAGTGAAAAAAGTCAAGCACAAAAGGCCACAAATAATTCCATTTATGTGAAAGCTGAGAATAGGGAATCTATAGAAACAGAAATTAGATGAGCAGTTTGCCAGGGGCTAGGGTAGGAGGGATTGAAGTAATTGCTAATAAGTTGTGCATTTACTTATTTAAGTGATGAAAATATTCTGGAATTAGATAGTGGTGATAGTTGTACAACTTTGTGAATATACTAAAAACCATTGAATGTACATTTTAAAGGGGTGAATTTTAGGCTGGGTGCAATGACTTGTTCCTCTGATCCCAACTTTTTGGTAGGATAAGGTGGGAGGACCACTTGAGACCAGGGGTTCAAAATCAGCCTAGCCAACATAGCAAGAGGCTGTCTCTACAAAAAAAATTTTAAAAGAATGAAAGTAAAATAAAAATAATTTTAAGGTAGAGAGGAGGGAGAAAAAAATAATTTTAAAAATATTTATTTTTCACTCTCCAGGCACAGTGGCTCATGCCCATAATCCCAGCACTTTGGGAGGCCGGGGCGAGAGGGTTGCCTGAGTCCAGGGGTTCAAGACCAGCCTAGGCAACAAGTGAGACCTCATCTCTACAAAAATAATGTTTAAAAATTAGTTGGTTGTGGTGGCACACATCTGTAGTCCCAGCTACTGGAGAAGTTGAAGTGAAGGGATCACCTGAGCCCAGGAGATTGAGGCTGTAGTGACTGTGAGCGTGCCACTGCACTCCAGCCTGGGCAACAGAGTGAAGTTTACTTTTATTGTTCCCCAATAATTTATTTTCAGTTTCAAGAGGTACGCCCAATTCCAGTAGGCAGGGACTTCAATGAAGATGTAGGTTTATGTGCATTTTTCATGACTTTTTAATATAATCTCTTTCCAGATTGAAATGATATATATATATACACATTATATAAATTATATAGATTATATATTATATAAGTTATATATATATACACACACACACATGCACACACACAGTGCTTAGCTTATGAGATTTAGTAGCACACAAACTTGAATTTGAAGTCTGGCTTTTCCATTTAATTAACTGTGAGAACTTAATTTCTCTGAGCTTCAATTCCCTCATCTATAAAATAGATTGATGTAGCCGGGCTTGGTGGCTCAGCCTATAATCCTGCACCTTGGGAGGCTGAGGTGAGTGGATTGCCTGAGCCCACGAGCTTGAGACCCACTGGGCAACTTGGTGAGCCCTCATCTCTACAATAAATCAAAAAAAAATAGCTGGGTGCGGTAGCGCGCGCCTGCAGTTCCAGCTACTTGAAAGGCTGAGGCGGAAGGATCGCCGGAGCTCAGCAGGTCGAGGCTGCGGTGGCCGGGAGCGGCCACTGCACTCCAGTCTGAGCAATGGAGTGAGGCTCCAACTCAAAAAAAATAAAAAATAAAAAAATAAGCTGGGCTCAGTGGCTCAGCCTGTAATCCCGCGCCTTTGGGAGGCTGAGGTGAGTGGATTGCCTGAGCCCATGGGTTCGAGACCCGCCTGGGCAGCGAGACCTCATCTCTACAATAAATTAAAAAATCAGCCGGGCGTGGTAGCACATACCTGTAATTCTGGCTACTCGGAAGGCTGAGGCGGAAGGATCGCCGGAGTCCAGCCGGTCGAGGAGCGGCCACTGCACTCCAGTCTGGGCGACAGAGTGAGACTCCAACTCAAAAAAAAACAAAAAACAAAAAACAATAGATTGATGTGAATATAAAATGGAATGTATGTAAAAATGGTCAACAGATATATGGCTTCCTTTTTCCCTTCAGCTACCCTATGTTTTCTAGGTCAGGGATTCAGACATGAGGCTCTGCGTGATATCAGACAGACCATAGACCCTTGAATTGCAAGGGCTGTTTGTATATGCCCTTTTATTTAGGGAGAGTTAAGCACTTTCATCAAATTCTCAAAGATGTAATAACAGTCAAAATGTTAGCAGCCACAGCTCTTGATCATGCACGTTATGCCTCCCTGGGCCTCTGTCCTTACTGTGCTTTTCTTGGGGTGTATAGATTAGAACTGAGCCTGATGCTTTAAGGACAGAGACTCAGCTTGAATTCTCAAAAGAGAACCCACTAATTCACAGTTTGAGTATAGGATGTAATATGTGATCATGTGTTACAGCCTATAATTTCATGAAGAGTCCCGTCAAGTCTTCCCCTGCTCTATCCCCACTTTAGGAATATACGTTGTCAGTTTGGGCTAGTGTGACCATATATTCCGTTGTGCCTGGGAGAGTCCTGATGTATACCTTTATCCCCATGAGTTTATTAATTTGTAACTTCTCTTTCATTCCCAAATAAGCCTAGTTTGAATAAGTTACATGGTCACCATAGATATTTGGCAAATTACATTTTAAAAAATTCTTACCTCTTAAAATGAACATCTCCCAGTTTCCCCGATTTGCATCTACTTTTCAGAGGACTCGATAATATATGACCAGATATTTATTCTTATCCAAGGCCCTTGTAAAAACGAAGTGGAAGTAACTTTTAAAACTGTAAAACTCATTCTAGACACATGATGGAGCTAGTCAGATTAGACTTTGTACATACCTTGGTATCATTAACTGCATTTTATTTAAGGTTATATGAAAAACAACAAAGATAAAAATCAAAATAAATGCAAAGTACAATTTTTATATAAATTTATATAAAATTTTCAACAAAAATGATCATTTATATATGTTGGAAAACAGTAAGATTTTCTATTTAATATCAAGCAATGACACTAATTTCCATGTCAATATCATTTAAAAAAATAAGAATGCAAAAAAAGAATGAATTTGCAATAATAAAGTTAATGAAGAATCCCGTCATTATTTGTCAATGAGGAAATTAAGCCAGAAGCACTTAACAAGACACTAATGAGCGACTGTGTCACATCAATGTGAAATGTCCTGTACAATCACTGTTTCTACCATAACACATGTCATATATTAAGTTCACTGGGCATTAGCTACCATGCTAAGGGCTTCATGTGCAATATCTTATTTAATCTTTCACAGAACTTGTTAGCACCATTTGCAGTTAAAAACCAAAGTTGAGGAATCTTAACTTGCCCAAGCTATTACTCAACTAGCTTGCATGAAATCCATTCATTTGCCTGATGCTGAAGCCTGAACTCTTACCCTTCAAGCAATGATTCTGTAGTAGAAATGTCCATCAGAAGAAATTTTCCCCAATGTAGGCCCAATATGAATAGGAACACACTTATTAAAACCCTGTGAGTCTTTCCAAGCCAGAGTTCTAGGAAAAATTATGAATTTGTGTGGAACATAAGAATTACATGTGTATAGGCAGTTTAACTTTAAATTCTACTTTTGTCTTTTTCCTAATATGTTGATATTGGTTTATGAAAAGAATATTGAAGAGATTTCACCAGTTGTATGATGTAACTTCTGATTAATATTTTAAAATTTTGCTACAGCAAAATCATTAACAATTATTTTACTGAAATAAAGGAATGAAATTAAACATAGGTTTATATTAGCAGTTTATTATTTTATTAATTTATTTATTGAGTTGGGGTCTCACTCTGTCACCCAGGCTGGAGTGCAGTGGCATGTTCACGGCCATTGCAGACTCCACTTGCGGGCTCAAGCGATCCTTTCACCTCAGTCTTCTAAGTAGCTGGAACTACAGGCATGCGCCACCACACCCGGCTAATTTTTTGATTTATTGTAGAAATGAGGTCTCACTAAGTTGCCCAGCCTGTCTCAAATCCCTGAGCTCAGGCAATCCTCTCACCTCAGCCTCCCAAAGTGCTGGGGTTACAGGTTTGAACCTCTGTACCCGGCCTTATTTTCTCTGATTTAAATAAATATTTTCTTTCATTTCTTCCAGTTTCAATTTGATTTTTACATTCAGAAGATAAACCCTGACCTCTCTCCAGATTTAAAAATGATTAAATGATGAGTAATACTAGTTATGATGCTCTATGATCTATCAAGGAATGAGGTAGCCCACAGAAATGAGCTTTATGGAGAACAATGTCCTGGATCAACTCTATGTCCACACCCTGGGGTTCTTTCTCCTTCCCCATAACTGTCCATTTTTGCCTTCTTGTTGAATTTTGTGTATTCTTTCTCTTTTTTTATTTGAGTCTAAGTCTCACTCTGTCACCCAGTTTGGAGTGCTGTGACACAATTATGGTTCACCACAGCCTCAAACTTCTAGGCCAAGGAAATCTTTTTTTCTGCCTCAGCCTCCCAAGTAGTAACTGGAACTACCAGTATGTGTCCCCATACCTAGCCTATTTTTTTTTTATTTTTGTAGAATCGAGGTCTTGCTATGTTGCCTAGGCTGGTCTTGAACACCTGGACTCAACCAATCCTCCCACCTTGACGTCTCAAAGTGCTGGGATTACAGGCATGAGCCACCATGTCTGGCAGGATTTTGTGTATTCTTGTGAGACATCTTAACTCGATTGGAACAAGACAAGGCATGCATCAATAAATATATACACATACACTTTAGAAACTAAAAAAAATAAGTCACTGAATGAATCTTTCCATTTTGTAACGCCAAAACTTTTTGTTAACTTAAAGAAACGTTTTTCTGAAATAAATTACACATTTCACCGCCTTCTGAAAATATACTGAATGTCAAGCAACTTTTGCTCTAAGACTCAGGGTCATCACTTAAATATTGATTATCACAGTGTTGCACCAAACTGAGGTCCTTGGGGACTATTGGAAGAAATGACTGTTTGCCACTATACTTCATAGACTTGTACAATTCTCCTGCCTTTTTTTTTTTTTTTTTTTGAGTTGGAGTCTCACTCTGTCGCCCAGACTGGAGTGCAGTGGCCGCTCCCGGCCACCACAGCCTCGACCTGCTGGGCTCCGGCGATCCTTCCACCTCAGCCTTCCAAGTAGCTGGAACTACAGGCGCGCGCCACCAAGCCCGGCTAATTTTTTGATTTATTGTAGAGATGAGATCTCGCCTGCCCAGGTGGGTCTCGAACCCATGGGCTCAGGCAATCCACTCACCTCAGCCTCCCAAAGGCGTGGGATTACAGGCTGAGCCACCAAACCCGGCTGCCTTTTTTTTTTTTATCTCCTCCATTTTCAGACACTTTTTCTTGTTACCTGTTGTTCTAATTTAGTCTCTTTTAGTAGCAAGGAGCAGAAAAGTACATGGGTTGCTTCATGCAATAAAAAAAAAATTGTAAAGATGTACATGCCCAGGAGCCCAGGTAAAACAGAACATGAAGGAAGACGGAGATGTGCATGCTTTCTGTCTTTTCTGGCTTCATGGCTTCTCTGCCTGAATAGATGTTTTCTTCTCTCTTCAAGCTTCTCCTGCTTAACTCACAGTTGCTTCTCCTCCCTAATTTCAGTTTGCAAAATGTCTTTAGCTTGTCATGATCCTTATTTAGACCCCAGAACAACCTTTTAGCAATGTCGCTCACAGCTCACAGAAAACTTTCCTTTGGGCCTCTCAATTCAAGTTTCAGAAAGAGAAAGGGAGGGAGAGAAAAATAGAGAGAGAAAATGACTCACTTGGCTCAACCTCTCAAACCATCAGGGTCATAGTCACTGGCAAGTTCATGGAAGGCTCTACTTGGACCAGGTGTCTGCCCAGATAGATTCCAAGCAGATGTTGGAGGAGTGGCATCCTAAAGCCCAATGCCCCATTATGAAGAGATGGTGAATGGGGATAGAGTCTTGGGGAGGAGACAGGGTAGATGCTCCAAATTTAGGGCATGCAGCAGCTTGCCGACTATGCGTATGTTTCCTGAATTTCCTTTTTTTTTTTTTGTTGAGTTAGGGGTCTCACTCTGTTTCCCATGCTGGACTGCAGTGGCATGATCGTGGCTCACTGCAGCCTTGATCTCCTGGGCTAAGATGATCCCTTCGCCTCAGCCTTAGTGCAAGCCATCACACCTGGCTAGTATTTTTTTTCTTTTTCTTTCTTTCTTTCTTTTTTTAGAAATGAGGTCTTGCTATGTTGCCTAGGCTGGTCTCCAATTCCTGGCCTCAAGCCTTTCTCAGTGTCCTACAGTGCTGGGATTATAGGCATGAGCCACTGTGCCTGGCCACTTCCTGAATTTCTACACAATTATCTTGGTGAGGCCAGGAGGATAGTTCCATTCACAACAAATGGAACTGTGATGATCATTATCATTTTCCTTTTTCATCGTTACACCTGCAAATGCGTGTATATGTTTGAGATGTGACATTGTTTTGTCTTTATTGTCATGCACTTATAATTGTATTTTTGAATACATGCCTTTAAATATTTGTATATACACATAGATGCGTGTATATATATGCATGATGATTTAAGATGACATATTTTTCAGTACATTGTTGCAAACACTTGGGAGGTTTGACTTTGAATCGGGTGTTGCTTGCTGTTGGCGCTCAGCACGACGGCAGCATGTTTTCCAAACCACTAACACTTTCACTCACCACCACAATGAACTTTTGCTGAGCACGTTGTAGGTGCTGAAGAAATATGAGTTCCCTGCCCTCTTTAAATTCACATCTTTTGTTTTGTTTTGTTTTGAGTTGGGGTCTCACTCTGTTGCCCAGGCTGGAGTGTAGTGGCACAATCATGACTCACTGCACCCTCCAACTCCTGGTCTCTAGCAATCCTCCTGCCTCAGCCTTCTGAGTAGCTGGGACTGCGGGCATGCACCACCAAGTCTGGCTAATTTTTTATTTTCTGTAGAGATAGGGTCTCGCTTTGTTGCTCAGGTTGGTCTTGAATTTCCGGGCTCAAGCAATCATCCTGCCTCAGCCTCTAAAAGTACTGGAATTACAGACATGAGCCACTGCACCTAGCCTGTATTCACATCTTTACATGTACATCAAAAACATACGCAATACAATAGATTTCTACTTTCATACATAATAGCCGGAACTACAGGTGTGGGCTACCACGCCCAGCTAATTTTTTATTTATTGTAGAGATGAGGTCTCACCAAGTTGCCCAGGTGGGTCTCGTGCCCGTGGGCTCAGGCAATCCACTCACCTTGGCCTCCCAAAGTGCTGTGATTGCAGGCTGAGCCACCGAGCCCAGCTCTTAAATTCTTTTTAGTTTAAAAACTAGGAGTGGGGATTCTCTCTGAACCTGTCTGGTTCTAAGGGCTGCCTGATTAAAATTTAAGAGTCTAAAACATTTTAAAATATTAAAAAACAAAAACTAGGGATGGATGTAAGAGTGGAGGCAAGGATGTGAGTGGTTAGGAGTAATTTATAAAGAAGTGGAATTAGTGTTTTTATTCTTTATGTTTTCCTATACTTAAAAACCACTCTCCTAGACACGTGTGAGACACAAAACAAAAACTAGCTGATACAATAAAAAGTGTTTGAATGGATAAATAAAAACTAAAATAAAAATAACTAGACTTCCAAACTTTTGCAAAAAACAATTTTTTTGAGTTGGAATCTCACTCTGTCGCGCAGGATGGGGTGCAGGGCATGCTCACGTCCACCGCAGCCTCTATCTGCTGAGCTCCAGTGATCCTTCCAGCCCAGCCTTCTAGGTAGCTGGAACTACAAGCATGCATCACCATAGCTGGCTAATTTTTAGATTTATTGTAGAGATGAGGTCTTGCCCTGTTGCCCAGGCTGGTTTCAAACCCATGGGCTCAGGCAATCCTCTCACCTTGACCTCCCAAAGTGCTGGGATTATAGGCGTGAGCCACGGTGCCCAGCCCCTCATTGGTTTTAACTATAAAAGAAATATATGCTTCTTGTAAGAAAATAAAGCATATAAATTTAGAGTTTGTAAAGGAAAAAGTGAAAATTTGCCTCCTCGTGGTTTTAAATGTGAAAAAAATGGTGGTTCCATTGGTATGAAATGAGAAAGCAAGAGGGGGCTCTGGTTTCAGCAAGTTCCATTTAAACCTGTCTCTCTTTATCCCTCTGTTGGCAAAGCTGTGAAGAAACAGGTTTCTTCTGTATTTTTGGCAGTAGTATAACTGCCAAAATAGCCCCTATAGAAAACAAATTGGCACTCTATATCAACATTACAGAATTATACAATCTGACCCAGCCCTCCTGCCTTTGGGGAATTTATCTAAAGATGCAGATATACAACATGAAAATTGACATATGTCTACCAAACATGACTGGTGTAGCAAAAGAAGGCAACCAACCTAAATGTTCATCATTGGAGGAACTGATTCAACATATTAGGAGACAATAGATAATGGGATTCTTTAACTTTTAAAAAACTTTAAAAACAGTATGAGGAGTTTCTTTCTAAACCTATATGTAAAGAGTCCCAAGATGTATAGATAGGTTAGCATTAAAAGGTATAGAGTAGTATGTATGTCGAGCTACCTTTGTTTAAAAAAAAAAAAGATAGAGAAATAATCGATTTGTATTTATGTCTACATGAAGAAACATTGGAAAAGACAGAAGAAACACAGAAGTGTTCATGGTATATGAGGCAGGGGCAGGAATAAGACAGTACACTGCATATTCTTGATATTGCTTGATTTTTGAATCACTGTAAGTATACTGCTTAGAAACATTTTCAAATGCTGTTATCAAGCAGGACACATTGCTACATGTGGCAGGATATTACAAATGCTAAGTAGGGATCATGATAGTAAAGATTTTGAAAGTATGAGGGCTTCTTGGAGTGATGGATCTGATCTGGCTGGCATAAAGATTGATTTAGAAAGGTGGAGAATTAGAATGGGACCTTCCAGGTTTTAGGATCTGCAAAAGCCCAAGGGTGCAAAAGTTTATTGAATTGGCTGAAATATTTCTCCATAGGACATTTCTTAGTCTCTCTCTCTCTCCTTCTTTCACACACACACACACACACACACACACACACACACACACACACACACACACAGCTGAGAATCTACTTGTGTCTCTCTGGGACTGTGGCAACATGAATCTGATTCCCTAGTCTTTGCTCAATTGTAAAATATAATTTATGTTGCTTCTTATTTAATGTTGCTCATCTCATCTTCAAATATGGGAGATCTCATCTTCAAATATGAGAGATCTGTCTTATCCCATGGTCTTCTTTGAGAAAAATCATTAAGTAAATGCAATGTTACTTATGCCACAAAAACTGAATCCTAATCCATTTAAGAATAGGATTTATCAGAAAAAGCAAATGACTCAACTTGATTTTTTAAAAATTAGATATGAGGTTTTGCTATGTTGCCCAGGCTAGACTTAAACTCCTGGGCTCAAGCTTTCCTCTCACCTCAGTCTCC
The DNA here is from genome assembly GCF_000164805.1 of Carlito syrichta. Lineage (NCBI taxonomy): Eukaryota > Metazoa > Chordata > Mammalia > Primates > Tarsiidae > Carlito > Carlito syrichta. Next base: position 645,541 of record NW_007249375.1, read on the forward strand.
CGAGTAGCTGGAACTACAAGTGTTTTTACCATGCCTGGTCTCAACTTGATTTTTGACCTCTTTAACCTTAGTCAGAAGTAGGTCTATTGTGACTAAAAACCTCAGGTTTAATAATTTGTTTGTCTTAAAGTAATAATAGCATGTGCCTTAGTTATATTTTTCTCCTTTACATCTCTTGATTTGTATCTTGTCCTTCTCACTGAGCATGGACCATGAGAAAAGCAGCTGAATATTAGAGTAGGTAATTCCTGATGACACGATGAAAGAGAGTCAACTTTGTTTTTACCAAACATCATGAAATTGCTCAATAATTCTAAGATGACTCATCTTAGTACTTTAAAATCACATTAACTCTGCTGCCTTGAAAACAGTGCTTTAGGGAAGAGAATTCAAATATTTTAGAACCTCTCTCTCTCTCTCTCTCTCTCTCTCTCTCTCTCTCTCTCTCTCACACACACACACACACACACACACACACACACACACACACATCATCTATATTGAGCAAGAAAATCTTTGAAAGAAATATGACAGATGTTTATACTGATGGGGTCTGGGTGGTAAGACCATAGATGATTTTTCCTTTAACTTGTTCTATATTTATTAAATTTTGTTTAATAAACAAAAACTACTTTTATCATAAAAACAAATAACAAAACGACCAAAGCACATATCTAAAAAACAGAGTTTGATGGAGCAAGGCCAAGCATGTGGCTCATCTCTCTCTCAGTTCATCTTCCAGGAAAGCCTGGGTGAGCCTGCTGCAGCTGCCCTTGTTTCATTTTTCAGGTATTTGGGCATCTAATTGGAAGCCTTCACATAGCTCTGGGAAGAGAGAAATGGATGCCCAACATTTCATTTATTTATTTGTTTATTTTTGTGTGTGTTGGAGTCTCACTCTGTCACCCAGGTTGGAGTTCAGTGGCACACTGATGACCACCGCAGTCTCGACCTGCTGGGCTCAGGTGATCCCTCCACCTCAGCTTTCCAAGTAGATGGAACTACAGGCGCACGCCACCATATCTGGCTAATTTTAAAAAATTTATTGTAGAGATGAGATCTTGCCAAGCTCAGGCTAGTCTCGAATCCCTGGACTCAGGCAATCCTCTCACCTCAGCCTCCCAAAGTGCTGGGATTACAGGTGCTGAGCCACCAGGTCTGGCCCCAATATTTCGTTTAGTTAGCGCGAAGGCACCTGGGCCTGACAGCAGCTTGGGTTTGACTCCAAGATCACCTTTAGACCAGACTCAGCACTTGGTCCTATTCCTTGGTCATCTTCTTCCAAAACAAATCAACAAATCCAACTCCACCAGCATCTCAAATGAGGTACAGTTTCCTGAGTTTTCTTTGGGAAAGTTAGGCATGTTTCTCATAACAGGTAGCAACACTTCTAAGATGACCTGCATACACTTCTGCTCTTTTCTCTCCTAGCTGCTGCTTCATGCCTCTCCCCCTCTCCCCCCAAATGGCCTCCTGGGGCCCCTTGAGCCTGCCATTGGCACACACCACTCAGTAAAAAGAAAGTCAGCCATCCTTTTGTAGTTCATAAGCGTGATGATTGGGTTTTCACATTTGTGTGTGAGATGAGCCTCCCTCAAACCTTGTTATGACATTGGCACATTACTTGTTTGACGTGGAAAAAAAAAAAGAAAGTCAGGGTGTCAGACAAATTTCAATGCCTCCTCTTTTTCAGGCAAATCTTGAAGGCCCATATTTTCATTGAATTACATTTAATGGTCTCTGAAATCTGGGCAAATCTTATATTCAGTTGAATGTCCTCAGGACAGATCTGACGACTAGTATGGGGTTTGTGCAAAACACACGACCATAGAATGAGTTCTTAACTCAATGCCCTGTAAGATCTAACCACTCTTAGGAGCCAAAATAGGGCAGAGTGGGACAGATGTGATGTTGGTAGCATGAGGTTTCAGGGGGACACTCTCGGAGCCATTTGGGTTGTCATGGTTCTGGTCCCAGAAGGTAGCAAGGTGGGGCAATGGGTATCCTAGGCCCCAACACAAAAGCACAAATGGAAGCCTACAAACCATATGTCTAAATATTTTAACGTTATAAATAAAGTTAACAAATCATTAAGTAAGATATGTTCTGTCCTCCTACTTTGACAAAATATACCTTCAGAACAACCTGGAAGTCCAGGTTGAAAAGGAAAACTCTCGGACGCCGTAGAGTTCCTTGCCGGAACGTGGCGGAATGGAAAGCATCAGCCCCCAGCTTTGGCCTTCATCCTGCCTCCTTTTCTCTTCCCACTCATGACGCTGGCCCTTCTTGCATCAACAGGGACTCTTGCATTCCCATATGGACTCCTTACCCCATATATCCAAGTCCCTTGACCCTCCTATCACTCATCTACAGGCGTACGTGCCAATATTAAGGTCACCCTTAGAAGAACTGACCTGGAAAACGCCTGCTTAGGAAGGAAGCTTGGGATATTTGGACAGAGAATGCTGGGGTCATGCGCATTATCCAGAAGGGGATGCCCAATAGTTCATTCCTAATTTGTAATCTTTGAAGGCCTTCTCCAAGCTGATTGGAGGAAATTCGGGGTTCAGGTCACTGTTTATTAATTGCCAGTGCTGCTAGAAGGCAGGGGTATGAGTTTCATAACTTCTAAAGCTTACTTGTCCTACCTCCTCCTATGCTGAACAGGGTCTTTAGGAAAAGTTCAGTAAACCATGGTCCATCCATTTTCAGTGCCCTCTGGCCAGCTTCTGATAGGAAGCAAAGGTCCCTCTGTTCCTTGCAGCTTTCTGGACTGTTGGAAGTGAGGACCAAAAAGGAGGATCCTTAAAGGTAGAGCATCCCAGCAGGAATATTCAGTTTTCCTGATTAGGTCGAAATAACCTTTCCTGGCCAGGTATAGTGGCTCATGCCTGTAATCTCAGCACTTTGGGAGGCCAGAGTGGGAGGATTGCTTGTCCAGGAGTTTAAGATCAGCCAAGGTAACACAGCAAGACCTCGTCTCTACAAAAAAAAAGAAAGAAAATTAGCTGGTTGTGATGGTGCTCACCTGTAGTCCTAGATACTTGGGAGACTGAAGCGGAAGAATCGCCTGAGCCCAGGAGGTTCAGGCTGCAGTGAGCCATGACCATGCCTCTGCATGCCAGCCTGGGTGACAGAGTGAGACCCTGACTCAAGAAAAAACAAAAAGCAAAACAAAGCAAAAGGCCGGGTGCGTTGGCTCAGCCTGTAATCCCAGCACTTTGGGAGTCCAAGGCGAGAAGGGTTGCCTGAGCTGGAAGGTTCAAGACCAGCCCGGGCAACTTGGTGAGACCTCTTCTCTACAATAAAGCATACACACACACAAAACTAGCCAGGCGTGGTGGCGTGCATCTGTAGTTCCAGCTATTTTACTTGGAACCCTGAAGCGGAAGGATTGCCTAAACCCAGCAGGTTGAGGCTGCAATGGCCGTGAGCATGCCACTGTACTCCAGCCTGCGTGAAAAGAGTGAGACTCCAACAAAAAACCAAAAAACAAACGAAGCCAGACTTGGTGGCTCAGCCTGTAATCCCGCGCCTTTGGGAGGCTGAGGTGGATTGCCTGAGCCCGCGGGTTCGAGACCCGCCTGGGTGTCGAGACCTCATCTCTACAATAAATCAAAAAATCAGCCGGGCGTGGTAGCACATGCCTGTAATTCCGGCTACTTGGAAGCCTGAGGCGGAAGAATCGCTGGAGCCCAGCAGGTCGAGGCTGCGGTGGCCGGGAGCAGCCACTGCACTCCAGTCTGGGCGACAGAGTGAGACTCCAACTCAAAACAACAACAACAACAACAACAAAAACCAAATGAAAAATCTAAGCCTTTCCTGACACCCAGGTTGGAAGACAGAGGAAGAGTATGAGAAGGGTAATAAAAGGATGACCAAGGACTTGGGATGAGCTACCATTCATTTTCTATCTGCACTTGTGGTTCAGGTGCCATCAATCAGGTTGAGATGCAGAGAGACAAACTGTATTACCCCAGAGACCTCTTCCCCTGTCAGATGGTGTGTGCCCAACCAGGAAACAGGACAGCGCTGAGGCCATTAGTTCAGGGTGGGAAGGGATGTGGGAGGGGCTTAGAAGTTGAACATGATGACCCAGAGTTAGACATCCTGCTGCAGTTTTTTCTATCTCCTGCCTAAGGCTGGGAGGGAGACAGGTGTGCCCTGAAACCCAGGAAGGTATCAAACCTTCTCTCCTCCCTCGTCTTAGCTACCAGATTCTGAAACTCTGCTATGAAGGCTAACTCTGTATAATCTCGGGCAATGATGTCATGAAGAATGGACACGAAAATTCCAAAGAGGAAGCCGGGCTCGGTGGCTCAGCCTGTAATCCCGCCCCTTTGGGAGGCTGAGGTGAGTGGATTGCCTGAGCCCACGGGTTCGAGACCCGCCTGGGCAGTGAGACCTCATCTCTACAATAAATCAAAAAATCAGCCGGGCATGGTGGTGCATGCCTGTAATTCCGGCTACTTGGAAGGCTGAGGCGGAAGGATCGCCGGAGCCCAGCAGGTCGAGGCTGCGGTGGCCGGGAGCGGCCACTGCACTCCAGTCTGGGCGACAGAGTGAGACTCCAACTCAAAAAAAAAAAAAAAAAAAAAATTCCAAAGAAAAAATTACACACACACACACACCTTTACCTCAAGGCCTACTCTGTACAGAGGGAAATGTTTTAGGGTAGGGCAGTTGGAGAGGTCTCATGGAGGGTCCACAGCCTAAGCTTTCTCTGATGTCTGCTCCTCTCATCATCACCAAAAAACAGAAGTAAGTACACTAACCCGGTTATGAGCTAAAGGTAATTAATCTGATATTTGTTCTGCATTTTCATTTCAAAAGTAAAATCACTGGAAACTGCCACTGGAGTTTGAAAAGAGAAATGATATAACTACTGAATAATATAGTTGAACAAAATGGAGCCCAGGAGGCCAGGTTTGGATTGGGTTGTTATCAAATCATCTTTAGGAGGCTGTAGTTCACTCTATCCCTTAGACTGTGGAGACCCCGCAGTGTTTCCATTACTGATTATAGGGCTAAGGAAGGGGTATAGGATAGTGGGGGTTGGGGGATAATGTACAGCATTCCACTGATAGTGTAGAGACAAAAGTGTCTCCATCTTTGATGTTAATCTGCCATGTTGACTTACGATTAGCTCCAGTCCCATGAAGGCCACTTGATCTCTACTTTATTTACTGTCCTTAGTGTGACAACATGTGCTCCTGCTTTTAGACCAAAGCAGCCTTGATGCTCTTGCACAAGTCATAGGCTATGACGCATACAGCATTATTGCCTGCTCTGGAGGGTTGCCTTTCATTGTCTTGCTAGGGCACATATATTCATTCCCTAGTAGATAGACCTTGGGTCTGGGGACTAGCAGTGTGGAGATCTATCTGTCTTGAGGCAACCCAAGACTATGCTTCTATCTGTAAATTCTCTCAATAAATCACCCAAAGTCGAAAAACTGGTTTTGTCTGCTGCCTTCTTTGGTTTCTCGGCTCCTTCTGCATTTGGGATCACTTTGCATATATGACCCTTTCACAGAACAGATAGTAACAGGAAAAAATAATGCAATAAATCTTGAGAAAGTTAACCCAGGGCCCTTCTTACTAAAACCTAATCTCCAGGATCCATTTTGCTTCCACTTAAGCCCAACATGGCTCTGGGAGAAGATGACTCTGATAATTACCTGAGAAGTATAACTCCAGTTCTGTAGCATCTCTCTCTCTCTCTCTCTCTCTCTCTCTCTCAGATGACCTTGAACTTGGATACTGTGCCATCACACAAAGTCACAAAATATAACCCCTAGCCTGAGTTTTACAAGATAATAAATTTGCATCCATGTAAGATTGCCAGATAAAATATAGGTCATCTGTATTTTTATTTGCTAAATCTGGCAACCTTAAACCCATGTCTCCAAATCTTCAATCTTCTTTGATGTCTTCCATAATGAAAGCTACTTAATGTGTGGAATTGTAAACTCAAGGATATCTGAGGTCTTAGGGGCATGTCAGGTGGGACCATACAGAAAATGAAAAGAAAAACATAAAAAACTGGACAGTCACTTCAATAGAGTAGACTTTTCCTCTGGGTAGACTTTGGTGTCTTACTTCCTAGTCATAAACATGCCTATGTCAGAATACCTGTTTTGACTACCAATCAAAAGAGGAAAGACATTAAAACCAATAGGTAAAAACCCCTGCTCAGTGAGCACCTACTACTTTCCAAGCATCATGTTAGATGCTTTTTGCACATCTCATTTCATCCTCGCTATATTCTTAAAGATAACTATTTTTTATTCTTCAGTGTAAAGATGAGGAATCTGAGGCTTGGAAATGTTGAGTAACTTGCCCCAGGTCACATACCTGATAAGTGGAAGAGCCACAGTGATGGTGATGAAGATGCTGATAATGGTGGTGGTGATGACATTTGTTGAGAACGTACTATGGGCCAGCCAATGTGCTGAGCATGCTCTATGCATTAACTCACTCAGTGATCACAACTGCCTTTTCTGACTGGTATTCTCATTAACTCCATTTTTAAAGATGAAGAAACTTATTCACTTTTGTCTGCTGACTCCAAACCACTGACTCTACTTTTAGCCAATACTGCTTTGATCTTGTTTCTCCATGCACTGCATGGTGACATCCCACTCCCCTCCTCTTTAGTGGGTTGCTGAAACCATTTGTAGACTCAGCTGCTTCCTAAAGTATTAATCTCACAGCTGATGTCTTGGCTTTGGGAGGTAGTGCATGATAAAGCCTTGGCAGACAAGTGTCAGGTCCATCAGAGTCCCCACCTTAAATCTGCAAAACTTAATGTTTCAGGCCTTGAAAATATACTTTTGACACAAAGTTGCATGCAAATTACACCCAAGAGCAGATACAAAGCCAGAAAAACTTCCTCAACAAAAACCTTCTCAATCTTACCTCCAGGAAACTCCTGGCTTTTGTTGACTACAATCTTAGAGAAACTTCCAACCAGTCAGAAACAAGTCTGGTTTCACACCAATATGACAAATCTGGTTTCTGTCTAATGGCACTGATGGCTTAGATCCTCTTTGGTTGACCTCCTCCCATCCCCCGCCCATTTCCCCAATGCAAGTTCAAAGTTGGAGAGACAAATGAGGGAATGAAGACAAAACCACCCTTCTACTTTCTTTTTATCAGTCTATGCAATATAATTTTCCTCAAAACCAGAGAAAGGGAATAAAGTTCCAAACATCTCAAAAGCCTGCCATCGCCTCCTGGCTTGTCCTAGAAAAACATTTCTCTCACTTAATTCTTGTCTCTGTCTTCAGGAGGTGATTTTGCTTTGCCTGGGAGTATCTGGCGGCTTTACTGCCCAGGACCTCTCTCCTTCTGCTGCTAGAGAGACACATCAGAGGTCAGAAGAGAGGAGGCCAAGCACAATAGTTAAGTGTGCAGGCTAGGGACTCAGGCTGCCTGTGATCAAACCCTGCTCTAACAAGTGTTTGCATGTAAACTTTTTTGCATGTAAACTTTGGCATTTAGCCCTTTCTCTGTCTCAGCTTCCTCACTGGTAAAGTGGGGATGATAATAGCCCTCTCTGCCTTATAGGGATTACATGACGTAATATATATAAGGCATACAGCAGCTCTCAATAAGCTTTAGTTATTATCATCCAACGGATTTTAACTCTCTGAGAGGAGGGACTCTGCTGAGTGAGTGGATTGCCTGAGCCCACGGGTTCGAGACCCGCTTGGGCAGCGAGACCTCATCTCTACAATAAATCAAAAATTAGCCGGGCATGGTAGTGCGCGCCTGTAGTTCCAGCTACTTGGAAGACTGAAACTGAAGGATCACCGGAGCCCAGCAGGTTGAGGCTGCAGTGGCCAGGAGCAGCCACTGTGACAGAGTGAGACTCTAACTCAAAAAAAAAAAAAATCACATTTTATTTCCAGTACCTACACATGGTAAGTAAGCACCTGAAAACATTTGATCAATGTTCACTGAATGTGTGAGAAGTATCTTGAGTTCAAACTGTTCTTTCTGGTATCCTCCTTTAAATATAACTCTTCTCTCCTTTAAGTTTAACCCTTCCCTTATAAGGCTGCAAGGGAAAAGACGAGCTGAGTTCATGTGAAAAGAAGACCCCTTGATGCACTGATCATAATGTGATTCGCGGAGCCAGGTGGGTAGAAAGGTGTGCACAGTCAGTGGCATGGTGAGGAAAAGAAGTATTCATGTGATTTAAGGGAAAGAAGTCATTTTATTTGGGCTCCTGCAGTGTTATTATTTTAACTATCATTTATTTTACATTACTTCTCTGATGCGTGTACATGAATAGATATTGCCAAGTTGAATTATTTGATCCCTGTACTAGAGGCTAAACTTTCATAAACCCTTGTAAACATCCTCTGGAGGATGAGGCTACTTTGTGGATTCCCTTGGCAGAAGTCTTAGACAGGAAATTCTTGTTCTAAGCTGTGGCATGTGACTGTGGTTTTGGAGCTGTGAAAAGAGAATCAGATGGAATATTAATGGTAAATTAACTGGTCATTTTAATTATTGAACATTTTTCTTTCAATAAGAGATTATTGCATCTTCTACTGTCTTAAGACAATGAAAAGTCCCCAAATCCAGCATAATCAGGACCTCAACCCTATAAGATTATCAGATTTGTCCAGACAGTGGTCAGTATTTTATTGATAATGCTTAATTTTTTAAAAAATTTCTGACTTCAAGGACATTGTCCAAGTTATATGCTTCTATCTTTTGGCCATTATTACTTTTGCTCCTACTTGAACAATTACAGATGAGTCAATTAAAGCAGAAACCCTTGATATAAAAATATAAAACACCATCACACACAGTATTTGACCTTTGAAAGGTTCTGGGGGAAAAAAATTGAGTTAATCAGCACAGACTCACTTCCAGTGTCTGTTAAAGATGTATCACCAAACTCATTAATGGTGCTACAAGTGAGCTAATCCACTCAACTCCTCTTGTCCTACTAAAATTCATCCTGATCATCTGTTTCTGCAGCAAATGATGGAGACACAAGTGTTGGATTATTGGGATTTTCCAGGTTGCTTTCAATATTCCAAATGTCAAACCATCAGAGTTTTAAAAATTACTTTTGCCAGGCATCGTGGCTCACATCTGTAATCCCAGCACTTTGGGAAGCTGAGGCAGGAGGATCACTTGAGGCCGTGAGTTCTAGACCAACCTGGGCAACAATGGGAAACTGCGATTCTACAAAAAATAAAGAAATTATCCAGGTGTGTTGATGCACACCTATAGACGCAGCAACTTGGGAGGCTGAGGCATGAGGATCACCTGAGCCCAGGAAGTCGAGTCTGTAGTGAGCTGTGATTGTGCCACTGCACTCCAGCCTGGGTGACAGAGTGAAGCTCTGTCTCAAAAATAAATCTACAAATAAATAAATAAATAAAATTATTTTTGATTTTCCAGATATTGCAACATCTGGACAGACTAGGAGATGTCAGTTATAAGATATTTATTGTATGTGCTTTTGTGCCTTGTTGTTTTCTGTGGGTTTACTGGTGGTATTTAGTCTAAAAAACAGATATCGTACTAGAGGAAAAATGGACACAATCCTAAACATAGCATCACCTAGTGACTATAACCCTGAGACTGGAAAGCAGAGTTTGAGGTGGTTCTACAACATTGACTTTGAATAACTGGGCCTGGCTTTCTGGTTCCTTCCTGAATACTTGCAGATATAAGTTACATTAGGTGGGGGGATCTTTGCAGCCATGTACATAAGAGGAAGAGAGTAAGCTCTGGAAGGCAGACCTTTTTCCACTCAGGTAAGTACCTAATAGTGCAGGGTATTTGCTTTCATGGAAATAAGCATGGAAAGGCAAGTTCTTCCCTTACCAAGTGCATCCCAGAAATTGCAAACATTTCCACTTTCATATTACTGACCAGAACTTTGCCAAATTGTCACCTCTGGCTGCAAAATATATTAGGAAATATAGAGTTTACCCCAGGCACTATATACTCAGTCAAAAATTATGGGTTCTGGTACCAAGAAAGAAAGAAGAGAATGGATATGATTAACAACCTTTGCCACAAACACTGAACCCAGCCATAGGACATCTGAAATGACCTTTAGAAAGAAGTGGTGTCTGAGCGCTGAATAAAATATGATTAGGAACTTGAAAGGACACAAGATGGAGTTAATATAGCCAAAGAGCAGCCAATTTAACATTGCTTAGCTTTGTCGTGCTTTTCTAGCAGTTCACTTTAATTTACCTTCTAATCACTAGCCAAGGACAGAACTAACTTCTCAGAGGTAGCTATTGATAATTGTTTTACAACCCCTTCCCCAGCTTGTTTTGTATTAATTAGCTTTTCTATTTCAAATTTTGGCCTCCAGTCATAAGAAAACCAAGTTAACCTAATCAGCCCTTCATCACCGTGGCAGCAGTCATGTGACTAGCCCACCCATCAACCTGCCATCCATCACCTGATGTCAGTATTTGTATTTACCTGCCCCTTCATGATGACATGAAAAAGACCACCACCCAATCACCTTAATGACCTGCCCCTGCCAAAGGGAAGGTTTAAAAACATTTAACCTCAAGCAGTCATTTGCCATTGTTTTGTTAAGCTCTCCTCTGGCCATGTGGCTCTTTGAGCTATGGCTGCCATGTTTTCCTGAGCTTTGGCCCCCTCACCTACCTTGGGGACGTGAATCTCCTCTCTGTCCAATTTACTTTCTAAATAAGCTATCTTTTCCAATCTAACTTCTGTGCAATTCTTTGCATCTTTTGCTCGGCACCAGATCACAGATCCCCCAGGTTTGACCTAACAGAGCACAAGCAGATGAAAGAGATGTAAGAGAAGAGGAAGGCAAGAGTGTTTCCAGGGAGAGGGCAGCATGTGTGAGGCCACAAAGGGGAGGAAGCTAGCAGTGATGAAAGAATTGAACGAGGCCCCTCTGGCTGGATTGTAGGGAGGGAGCAGGACAATTCACTATCTAGTTTAGGCTCAGGCCAGTCCTCATTCTCCAGTAATGTTCCTGGGCTCTCTGCCTTGCCTCCAGCTACATGTCTGATTCTCCAAATTTAGCATGAGTGGCCATTCCCTCCAGCGTAGGAAGGGAAAGCATGGGTGGTATGCTATATCTTTGTTAAGAAGGCCCCTTACTTTTTTTTCTAGAATAGGAGAATTGAGTTTCTCCTTCTCCAACTAGAATGAAAAAGTATCTTCCAGTGAGTATCTTCCAGGGAGGCTCCTGGGAGGGTGGGGAGATAGAGTGAGAGTCCCCTCCAAAAGCTTCTTTTCTGCCCCTCCATACCTTGAAGCTAATCTGCCATTATTATCATAACTATTATAGGTAGGGGATGTGTGACCTGGGAAACAGGCCAGAGGGTGCTCAGAGATGGAAAAGGCACCCCCAAGTCATCCTATACAAGATAGACTCATGCTCTTACACCCCAATTCATTCCTCTTCCAGTGTTCCATACCTCCAGGAACGCATTTTCACATACTCAGCGCCAGAGCAAGATAGCCCGGAGTCGGGCTGAACATCATCCTCACACACCCCTCACACCCAACCCCTCACGCATGCTTAGTAGTTTTACCTCCTCAGTAGCTTGAACATCTGCCTGCTAGACTCCCTGTCCACTTCCCCACACAGTCCATACTACTATTGTCTTCTCCTGGTTCATAGCAGGGATTGCAAATCTGGATGCCCTGCACCTGCTCAGACCCCTCTACCATCTGATTATGTCCCAGCCAATGTTATTGTTTTATAGCATAAGACTGATCATGATTCCCCCACCCTGCCTTTTAAAGCCCTGTGGCAGCTTTTTGTTTTCTTTTTTTTTGACTTGGAGTCTCACTCTGCCACCCAGGTTGGAGTGCAGTGGCATGCTCACGGCCACTGCAACCCTGACCGGCTGGGCTCAGGTGACACTTCTGCCTCAGCCTTCCAAGTAGCTGGAACTACAGGCACACGCCACCATGCCCAACTGCTTTTTTTGATTTATTGTAGAGATGAGGTCTCACCAATTTGCCCAGGCTGGTCTCGAACCCCTGGGCTCAGGCAATCCTCTCACCTCAGCCTCCCAAAGTGCCGGAATTATAAATGTGAGCTACCACACCTGGCCTTGTGGTGGCTTTCTAACTAGGGTCTACAAAGCCCTAAATAGTCAGGTACACATCAGCCATCATTCCCTTTCCTGCACCCTGTATTCTAGCCACCCTGGCTGACTTTCTGCCAATGTGCTGCCCTCTTTTCTGTCTTAGGGTTTTCCTGCCAGCTACAGTGATCTTTTCTTCTCCTTATGAATGCTAGATATCTTTCGGTTCTTAGCTCTGGTTGCTTTCTCGAGGAAGTCTCGCCTAAACTTGCAGTCTGCTAAAAATCCTCCCTGTAACGCAGTAGCCCCAAATCTGAAAGGGCTTACGCATAATGCTTATCTATTCCAAAGAAGTCACCCTGGAGGTCCAGCAGGAAGAGACATTGATTTATTAAATTTAGAAGAGGCTGGGCTCTATGACTCAGCCTGTAATCCCAGCACTTTGGAAGGCCGAAGCGAGTGAATTACCTGAGCCTGCGGGTTCGAGAGGAGCCTGGCAACTTGGCAAGACCTCCTCTTTACAATAAATCAAAAATTAGCTGGGTGTGGTAGCACATGCCTGTAGTTCCAGCTACTTGGAAGGCTGAGGAGGAAAGATCGCCTGAGCCCAACAGGTGGACGCTGGGGTGACTATGAGTGTGCCACTGCACTCCAGTCTGGGAGAGAAAGTGAGACTCCACCTCAAAACAAACAAACAAAAAACAACTCAGGAGAGGGCACTGATGGCAGCAAGTTGGTGAGGAATCTGCCCTCAGGACTGTATAGTAAATGATTTTATAATCATGCAAGTACATTATTCCAAATCTTATACAGTGTTTCAATCACACTGATTAAGAGTGGCATTATTGCCGGGCTCGGTGGCTCAGCCTGTAATCCCGCGCCTTTGGGAGGCTGAGGTGAGTGGATTGCCTGAGCCCGTGGGTTCGAGACCCACCTGGGCAGCGAGACCTCATCTCTACAATAAATCAGAAAAAAAATCAGCCGGGTGTGGTAGCGCATGCCTATAATTCTGGCTACTTGGAAGGCTGAGGCGGAAGGATCG
>NW_007249375.1:658704-670783 GCF_000164805.1 Carlito syrichta
CAGAGTGAGACTCCAACTCAAAAAAAAAAAAAAATAAGAGTGGCATTATCTTTAGGTTGCTTTGTTACTTGCATTCTGTGATCGGTCACCAGCACCCCATGACTTATTACTGAAGATACACACATATCCTGCAAAGGTCAGCCTTGGTTGAGAGGTTACTGTCTGGGGGAGGGGAGAAAGAAGTCAAATACAGGGGAAAAACGTTTGTCTGGACATTTACCTCACACTCCCCATGTTTCTTTCCTTTAGTACACATGTTGGATTGTAATTTTACATTTACTGGACATTTGATTAATAACTCCATTGTTGAATTTTTACTCGGTGAACCTTGGAGCCAAAAGACTACAAAGGTTTCAGATTAATTCCAGAAACATTTTCTCTTTGAATATTTAGAGGAAAAGTGATCTTTTAAAATATTTGTAGATAAGAAGAGTATTTTAAGTTGGGGCCCTAAAGAATTATTATTTTAATAATGATTTTATATTAACTTTGCTATTGCCTTATACTGATATAAAATAATAAACCCGAATTTGTTTCCTACATGTTAGTGATCAATGTGGATAATGTTAGGAAGGTTTTTTTTTTTTTCAGTCATCTTAATATCCCTCAACTGTTTTGCAGATCAGAACATTTCTGCCTCCAGTTCCAGCAGGGATCTGAGGGTTCAGAGCTTTAAGAGGACTGCCCGTGGGGATGGGGAGAGAGTCTGCTTGCATTCTTCTGTCTCCCACATCCTTACACTTTGGAACAAACTCTGTACCTATTATACTCACTAGAGGTTACGAACTAGTGACTTACAAACCTAATTCTCTCTTTAGATGTGTTTTGTTTGGCTAAAAGAATGTTTAAAATCATTCTTGTATTTGAATGCTTTTTGGCAGATCATGCCTGCTCCTATCAAAATGTAGATCAACTGCCTGGTCTCTGATAACATTGAGTTTGAGACCCTACGTGGCTGTGCCTTGTGGAGGGGGAATGGACCGCATGGGGGCTTCTTGAGTAGGAGGCCTGTGACTTTAGAATATATGAATACATGAATGGAAATTAGAGGTCACAGACGTAGGGACCTCAGGTAAGGGCTTTTGCTCATCAGCTCTGGTGTGAGACACCCAGATTTCTTGACTTCTTGCATTCATGTCCTTCTTGCATTCATGTACTAAAGGTTTCCTGTGTTGGCTCAAGGGGAGAATGTACTGCAGTGGATGTCTCTATTTTCAATCAGTAGACTCAGCCTTGTGCTCTTTGTCTAGTAGAATCTTTCCAAAGTTCTCTACTTGAAGCATTTTGGAGAAAAGATAAATATTCGCACATGAATGGATGTGGCAATTCTTTTCTCCCATGAGCAAACCTCTATTCTGGTTTTTGTTGTTGTTGTTTTTTGGTTTTTTGAGTTGAAATCTTACTCTGTTGCTCAGGCTGGAGTAACATGGCATGCTCATGGCCACCACAGCCTCTACCCGCTGGATTCCAAGTAGTTGCAACTACAGGCACATACCACCACACCTGGCTAATTTGCTGATTTATTGTAGAGACAAGGTCTCACCAAGTTGCCCAGACTGGTCTCGAATCCCTGGGCTCAGGCAATTTTCTCACCTTGCCTCCCAAAGAGCTAGGATTACAGGCGTGAGCCACTGTGCCTGGCTCAAACCTGTACTCTGTTAAGGAATGCTCATAGCCAGTTTGGTTAGGTCTGTACTCGCACACACCAGTTGGGCAGTGGAAGTTGGACCCATCGTTTTAGACATGCTCTAGTTTCATTGCTGTTTTCCATTGCCTCTCATCTGAGTCATCGTTTTGGACTCTCAGCTGCTGATGTAGAGAAAACCCTTCTACCCAGGCAGGACTAAAGAATGCCATAAATCACCCATTTTCTCTCTGGAAAGGCATCCCCTCACTTCCAGGCTCTCAGCCTTTGTATGTGGCTGCTCCACTGACAAAAATATAAAACTGCAAACATGCTGACACATTTCAATACGTTCTTGCCTTCCTAGTTCTGCTGCTGACAGGGCATCTGTCTCCATCTGCCAGCGTTGACTTCCCTGGGGTTGGCAAAATGCCCTTCAGGATTTGTCTTTCAGAGATACCCTAGCACTGGGAGTGGGATAGGTGGAGGTCAGAAGATCTCCCAGGTCAGCTTCTGGTCACACTTGACCTAAGCACTGGCCTGCATCTTCTACTCTGTTCCCTTCCCCTGCAGCCCTGGGAACAATTTCCATACTCTTTGCAGTGATCTGCACCTGACCCCTGCTTTGGGGAGGTCAGAGTTCTAGCTCATCAGGGAAAGTAACACTAGTAATACCAGGAGACAGTGTCCTTGCCTTGCAACTTGTCAAAAAGTCTCCCAATTTGCATTACCTTTTCACTTTGTGTAAATGTGTTTGAAAACTTTAATAATTTTGATTCTGCAGCTATCTGGCTATGAGGACTTAATTAATTAATTGAAAGCTTTGGGTGTACAAAGTTAATGAATTCATGAACTCCTCAGTTCATGGACATTTGTAACCACTGACCTATGCAAGGTCTTCTTTATTTCTCTTCTTTATTTCCATCACTCCACCTCTCCATTATCGGTGTCATTAGCATATTTAAATATCTTTAGAAATGCAAGTATTCTTGAAAAATTCAGTGCTATTTTGTAGGTCTTTTGTGTCTTATATGAATGGCATTGTGCTATTCTATTTCTAATTTTTTCACTCAACACTATGTTTTTAAGGTCTACCATATTCTGACTTAAATATTTAGCTCCTTAGTAGTCTACTCTATCCACACTGCATTTTTGCCCATATCTCCTATCGATGAAGTCTTAAACATCTCTACCACAAACAGTGCTGCAATGAATGCCTACATATACACTCTCCTTATGGACCTAGTAGAGAGTTTCCCTGGAGAATATTCTCAGGAGTGAGGTTGATGGTCTTCAAATATATGCATAGTCAATTTCACTCAGTATTGCTAGGTCATAGCTCAGTATGTCTACACAAGTTTCCACCAGTAATAAGAGTTGCAATTCCTAACAACCTGGCTAGGTTTAGCATGGTTCAGCATGATAACTCTCGCTAAAAGTTTAAATGAACATTTTTATACCTAACCTTGAATTGTACCCCACATCTTTAAAATAAAAAATTTAAAAGAAAAAAAGAAAATCTGCTAAACTATAATGTAACCTATACTAGAATATATCTTAACCTTTTGACAGAATTAATAAATAATTATATCTCTGCATTTATTTTTGTTATTTATTTTTTTGAGTTGGAGTCTCACACTGTTGCCCAGGCTGGAGGGCAGTGGCACACTCATGGCCACTGCAGCCTTGACCTGCTGGATTCAGGCGATCCTTCTGCCTCGGCCTTCCAAGTAGCTGAAACTACAGGCATGCACCACCACGCCTGACTAATTTTTTGATTTATTATAGAGATGAGGTCTTGCCGAGTTGCCCAGGCTGGTCTCGAACCCGTGGGCTTAAGCAATCCTCTCACTTCAGCTTCCCAAAGTGCTGGAATTATAGGTGTGAGCCACTGCACCAGGCATCTCTGCATTTCTAAGAGGAAAAAAAGTTTAAATGTAAAATTCTATCTCATCTTTTACTTGATATTTGTAGACATCCTATTATTTTATTTTGTATTTTTATGTTACAAATGAGGTTGTGAATGTCTTCGTAACTTATTAATTTTCCTTCTGAAAATGATCTATTGATGTCCTCTGTTAATTTTTATACTGAGTTTCCTGTCTTTATGCTTGTTTGATTGCTGTTGTTGATGATGACAATCTTTACGTATATGAATTCCTTGTATATTCTGGATATTAACTCATCATTGTTGAAGATGTTACTAATGTCTTCCAGTCTATTACTTATTTGTTAAATTTGTCTCTGGTGTCCTTCATGGAATAAAAATCCTTATTATGTTTTTGGAATCAGATTTATCTTTTTCTTCTTCATGGCTTACGTTTTGTGGATATTTTTTAGGAAAGTCTTCCTCATATTGAAGTCA
The DNA here is from genome assembly GCF_000164805.1 of Carlito syrichta. Taxonomy (NCBI): domain Eukaryota; kingdom Metazoa; phylum Chordata; class Mammalia; order Primates; family Tarsiidae; genus Carlito; species Carlito syrichta. The sequence goes on from NW_007249375.1 coordinate 662,694, forward strand.
TAAAAATATTTTCTGATATTTTCTTCTACTAGTTTTCTATTTTTTCTTTTACATTTATTTCTTTAATCCATTCAGAATTGTTGTGTGTGTGTGTGTTTGTGTGTGTGTGTGTGTGTGTGTGTGTGTTGTGAAGTAGGGATTTAACTTCATTTTTTCTATAAAGTGAACAAATTTCCCCCAACATCATCTGCTAAAATAATCTATTTTTAGTGGGATTTGTGATGCCGTCTCTTTAATGTACTATACTTTTACTATATTTCTACAAACACCTGAGTCTGTTCTGGACTCTTTATTTTGTTCCATTTGTTTTTGTTTGTGTGCTTCTAAACTAATATACCATCCTATTGTTTATTTTTTATCTTTTAAAATTTTTCTTTTATTATTTTTCATTTTTGAGATGGGGTCTTGCTATTTTGCCCAGGCTGGTCTCAAAATTCAGGCCTCAAGTGATCCTTCTGCTTCAGCCTCGGAAGTAGCTGTGATTATAGACTTAAGCCACCATACCTGGTTCTATCCTTGTTACCTTGGCTTCAAAATTGTATTAGTATCTCGTAGGGTGAATCTCTCCTTGGCTTTAAAAACCTGCTGGAATTTTGACTGGTATTTCATTTGTATACTACTTTCAGGAGTAACTTTACAAAATTAGTTGTCTAACATTCCTCCCCACACAAACATTTCCGTTAATTCAATTCTTTTTAAAATGTGCTTCAAGCTGGGCACAGTGACTCAGGCCTGTAATCCCAGCAGCACCTTGGGAGGCAGAGGAAAGAGGATTGTCTTAGCCCAGGGGTTTGAGAGCAGCCTGGGCAACGTGGTGAGATCTCATCTCTACAATAAATCATAAACTTAGCTGGGCATGGTGGCATGTGCCTATGGTTTCATCTATTCGGAAGGCTGAGGTGAAAGAATCGCCTGATCCCAGCTGGTCGAGGGCTGCCGTGGCTGTGAGCGTGCCACTGCAGGTGACAGTGAAACTCTGACTAAAAAAGAAAAATGTTTCAATCGTATTTCTAAATTGTCTTCCTAAGGGTCTTATATATTTTTTGCTAGGTAAAATTTGAGACACTATGGTTGTTGTTACTACAGTGAACTGAGTTTTAATATTGATGATATTTTCTAATGTGGAGGCCCACTACTGATCTATGTAAGCTCTGGCTCATTTAGTTGACGAGCCTGCCGTTTCTCTGTCTGAGCCATTTTGTCTTCACCTCCTGCTCCATCAGAGGGCTCTGACAGTTGCAGGATGTCCAGACAAATCCATCCATTCACTCCAATCTTCACGGAATTTTTAGTGAGATTTTCTGTTATGAATCGTGTCCTCCCATCACTATTCGTAGTTTGAAGTCCTAACCTATAGCGTGAATGTATTTGGACATCAGGCCTCTAAGGAGGAAATGAAGTTAAATGAGGCCATACAGTTGAGATTCTAATTACATAGGACCAGAGTCCTTAAAAGAAGAGAAAGAAACACCAGAGCTCCTCTTACCCCCCCCCCCCAGGCACACGCAGAGAAAAGGCCACAGGAGGACACAGTGACAGGGCAGCTCTCTGAAAACTGAGGAGAGAGGTCTCACTAGAACCCAATTCTGCTGGTACCTTGATCTTAGACTTTCAGTCTCTAGAACTGTAAGAAAATAGATTTCTGTTGTTAAGCCACCCTGTTTATGGTATTTTTTTTAAATGACAGCCTGAGCAGATTACAATCTCTCTGTGTCCTGGTTCCTCTGGGTTGTTTTATGAAAGGGTGCCTCTGGCTGGAAAACTTGACTGTCTTCTTTCAGTTCAGGCAGTGGAAATTACTTAGAGTTAAAGAGATGTTTACAAACAAAGAAGGAGAATTTGCATTCTTGGCACACAGGACGATAATTAATTTCTTTTATGTTAAACCCTTTTAAAGAGCAAATATTCTTCAAATCTTAATAAATGATTTCTGCGGTGTCTTTAAGACTCAATGTCAGAGAACTGGTAGGGATTGAATTGTTTCTAAAGTTAAAACTTCACAAACCCATGAAATCTCAGGGTGGTAGAGGAGGGGGAGACATAGCCACACAGAGGGCCTAAGTTGGGGGGTGCGGAGATCCATCAGGAAGAAGAACCCATCTCCTCACCCCAGCTATTCATGCCCACAGCCTGTATTTCTTCCCACCTCAGACAAGTCCACGTTGCTTTCTCAGGTAGAAAAAACTTCATTTTGGTGTGTAATCCTGTAATAATTAGGTGAGTAATGGACACCTGGTCCCAGAAGTCTATTCTCCACAACAGCCAGAATAATGTGAAAATCAGATCACTTGCGTCCCTTGTTCAAAACCCTTCCAATGGCTTTTCTTCACACCCAAAATGAAATTCATGTGTTTTCCATGGCCACAAAAGCCAATATGACTGGGCCTCAACTGTCCCTAAAATCATCTCCTACCACCCTGCCTCTCTCTTATTCTGCTCCAGCTATACCGGTTTCTTTGTGCTCCATGAACACACAGAGCTGATACCTGGCCTAGGGCCTTTGCCTCTTCTCTTCCCTCTGCTAAGAATATCCTTTCTTCCCACCTTTGTTTCTTTTGATTCCTCAAGACACTGCTGAAATGCCACTTCCTCAGAGTGGTCTTCCCTGACCTTTCAATCTAAACCAGCGTCCCTGTCTCCTGTGCGGCTTTCCTTGTTAGCATTTAAGTAGATTTATTTGTTTATTTGCTTACTGTGTCTCCCACTAGACCAAAAGGTCTGTGAGCAAAGGATCTTGGCTAGAACTGCCCTGGGTGTATAGCAGGAGTTCGGTAGATGAATGAAAAATGAGCAGGTCAGCCTGTCAAGAACAGAATGGCAATTAGGTGTGTGAGGGGAGAAGTGATGCAACCATATGCTTCTTTCCTCCAAGAATCACTGCTACTTCATCCTAAAAGCTTCAGTAGGAAGTGTACTGCACACACCAGGAGAGAACAAACACTCCATTGCAACTGGTTGAGACCAGCCCCATTTCCTCCCATTAAATCTTTCTCTAGTTATTCATCTTGCTCCCAACAGCCAGCCTTGACTTTTCTGGGCTCCTCTGGGCATCAGGTACCTGGGTGTACATTCAGTTGCCCAAATCATGCTGCCTTAGACATCTTCCTAGGGCAGCCAATCTGGGACAGTCGCTAGGGACCTGGAACCCCTGCAGTTTTGTACTCCATCTGCTTGGCAGCAAACACCACTCGTTTTATCTTTAAAGCTTGACCCAGAGGGAGGCGAACGTCAATGTCTGGGGACTCCTGGAAAGGGAGAGTGAGTGTGAAACCACAGTGCAGAGGTCACTGGTGGGCCGGAGAGACTGAAAACAATGCTATAACATGTTCCTTCCAGATTATCCTCATAGAAAAATCCATAATGAATTTCCTTCTCCAAGTCAGGAAAGGATCAACACCCACACCTCCCTACAGGGCATTCTTTCATTCCCATTTCTAGGATAAAATAGAATACTTTGGGGAGTAGTGACTTTGCCGGGCGTGGTGACTCACGTCTGTAATCCCAGCACTTTGGAAGGTGAAGGAAAGAGGATTGCCTGAGTCCATGGGTTTGAGAACAGCCTGGGCAACTTGGACAACTTGGTGAGACCTTGTTTCTGCAATAAGTCAAAAAGTTAGCCAGGTGTGGTGGCACATGCCTGTGATTCCAGCTCCTTGGAAGGCTGAGGCGGAAGGATCGTCCAGCAGGTCGAGGCTGTGGTGATCATACGTGTGCCACGCACTCCAGTCTGGGTGACAGAGTGAGACTCCAACTCAAAAAAAAAAAAAAATTTATCAAGGCATAATTTACATGTCATAAAATTCGCCTATTGTAAGTGTGCAAGTCAGTAACTTTAGTAAGCTTACAGAGTTGGACAACCATCACCACAATCCAGATTTAGAATGTTTCCTCTACCCCAAAATGTCACATGTCCATTTTTGGTCCATACTCGTTCCTACCTCATGCCTCGGCAACTGATGATCTACTTTCCACCTCTGTAAATATGCTGTTCTAGACATGACATATAAATAAAACCATCCTGCGTTGTTTTTTGTTTTACTACAAACTGCATTTGTTTTGTGTAGTCTTAGTTCAGTTCTCAACATTCAGTTCAGAGATGAACACTGGATTAACACAAGAAGGAAGGTATTTGTCCTCTACTCCTGCAGGAAGACTGGAGGGAAAGATTTTGTTTGTTAACTAATCCAGGCTCCAGAAGTCAAAGACCTAGACACTCCCAGGCTGGATCTGAAAAATCAGGGTGGTTATGGGGTTGGGGAATCATACATGTTGATTTTTTAACTTATTAAAACATGCAAAATAGTCATTATTAAGTAACAAACTTTTATTCCAAATTGTTTCAGGAATGGTTACATTTAAAATAAAATACAGAGCCGGGCTCGGTGGCTCAGCCCGTAATCCCGCGCCTTTGGGAGACTGAGGTGAGTGGATTGCCTGAGCCCACGGGTTCGAGATCTGCCTGGGTAACTTGGCGAGACCTCATCTCTACAATAAATAAAAAATTAGCCAGGCGTGGTAGCACGCGCCTGTAGTTCCAGCTACTTGGAAGGCTGAGGCGGAAGGATCGCCGGAGCCCAGCAGGTCGAGGCTGCAGTGGCCACTCCCGGGCGGATGACAGAGTGAGACTCCAATTCAAAAATAAATAAATAAAATAAAATAAAATACAGGCCAGGCATGGTGGCTCATACCTATAATCTCAGCACTTTGGGAGTATGAGAGGGGAGGATTGCTTAAGACCAGCCTGGGCAGCATAGGAGACCCTGACCCTACAAAATACACACACACACACACACACACACACACACACACACACACACACACACAAATTAGCTGAGTGTGGTAACTCATGCCTGTAGTTTTAACTACTTGGGGGACTTAGGCAAGAGGATTTCTTGAGCCTAGGAATTTAAGGCGTCAGTGAGCTATGATAGTGTCATTGAACTCTAGCCTGGGTGACAGTGATAACCTGTCTCAAAGATAAAATAAGATAAAGTAAACATAATGAAGTCTTAACAATCTAATTTAAAAAGTAATCCAGCTGGGTGTGGTGGCTCACACCTGTAATCTCAGCACTTTGGGAGGTAGAGGTGAGAGGATTGCCTGAGCTCAGGGTTGAGGCTGCAGTGGCTGTGAGCATGCCACTGCACTCCAGGCTGGGTGACGTAGTGAGACTCTAACTTAAAAAAGAAAAAAAAGGTAATCCTGCTAGTCTGAAGATAATGAGTTATCTCAATTGATTGTTCACAGTCAGTAACACATTGAGTGCCCTGTTCTACTCTTCCCCTTTCTTTTTTTTGAATTTTGAATTTTAAAAATGTGGGGTACAATTCAGGGTTAGGTATACAATTGTTCATTATGCAGATACCTTGCTGATGAGGTGTCTCCTCCCCTAGTAGTTTCCCACTGCTGCCAATCCCCCCCCACATTTTTTTGAGTTGGAATCTCACTCTTATTGCCCAGGCTGGAGTGCAGTGGCACGCTCACAGCCACCACCAGCTGAGTCACCGCTTCTGGTCTGCCAATCCCTTTCTTAAAGTATTATAATAATTGTTCAAAGTCCACTTATGAGTGAGAACATGTGGTACCCAGTTCTTTGTTTCTGAGATTGATCACTCAGTATTATAAACTGAGATTGATCACTCAGTATTATAAAGTCCATCCAAGTTGCTGCAAAGTTCATTATTTTGTCTTTCTTTATGGCTGCATAATATTCCATTGTGTATATGTACCACATCTTTTTTATCCCATCCTCTTTTGATGGGCAGCATGGTTGGTTCCATGTTTTTGCTATTGTGAAGTATTCCAAGTAGCTCCCTTTTCCCCACATCCTTTCCAGCATCTGTTGTTTTTTTGAGTTATTGATGATGGCCATCCTGACTGAAGTTAGGTGGTATCTCAGTGTGGTTTTAATTTGCATTTCTTTGATGACTAGTGAGGCTGAGTATTTTTTCATGTATATGTTGGCTGCTCATATGTCTTCTTTTGAGAAGTGTCTATTCATATCTTTTGCCCACTTTGTAATGGGGGTGTTTGCTTCTTTCTTTTCGGTGTGTTTGAGTTTCTTGTAGATTCTAGATGTTAGGCTTTTGTCAGATATAAAATTGGCAAATATTTTTTCCTAGTCTCTGGGTTGTCACCCTGTTCTCTCAGTGGTTTCTTTGGCTTTGCAGAAGTTTGTTAGTTTGATGAGGTCCCACTTGTCTATCTTACCGCTTATGGCATGGGCATTTGGGGTTTTGATCAGGAATTGGTGGCCAGTTTCAATCTCCATGAGGGTGTCTCCTGCATTTTCTAATGTTCTTATAGTTTGAGGTTTTATGTTTAGGTCTTTGATCCATTTAGAGTTGAATTTTGCGTATGGTGATAGGTATGGTCTTGTTTTAATTTTCTGCATGTGGTCAGCCACTTTTCCCAGCACCGTTTACTAAATAGGTTCTTGTCTCTCCCGTGGTTGTTGGTGGAGGCTTTGTAGAAGATGAATTGGTTGCTACAATACATCAAAAAATTAACCAGACATGGTGGTGTACACCTGTAGGTCCAGCTACTTTGAAGCCTGAGACGGAAGGATTGCCTGAGTCCAGTAGGTTGAGGCTGCGGTAGCTGTGAGCATGCCACGGCACTCCAGCCTGGGTGACGGAGTGAGACTCCAACTCAAAAAAAAAAAGTAATCCTGCTGATCTGAAGGTAGTGAGTTATCTCAATTGATTGTTCACAGTCAGTAACACATTGAATGTCCTGTTCTACTCTTCCCCTTCCTTTTTTTTTTTTTCAGTCAGAGACTCACTCTGTTGACCAGGCTAGAGTGCAGTGGTATGATCACGGCCACTGCAGCCTGGACTTACAGGGCTCAGGCGATCCTTCCACTTCAGCCTTCCAGGTAGTTGAACTATTGGCGTGCGCAACCACACCTTGCCAATTTTTTTTGATTTATTGTAGAGACGACACCTCGCCAATGTGTCTAACCTGGTCCAGACTGGTCTCAAACCCCCAGGCTCAGGCAACCCTCTTGTTTCCACCTCCCACAGTGCTGGGATTACAGACGTGAGCCACCGAGCTGGCTCTTTCCCCTTTCTTAATACTTTGCTTGACTAATCTTGAAAATAAATAAATAACCAAAAAATAAAATGTAATCCAAAGGAAACGCCTCCCTGAAAGAGAAAGTGAGGAACATAATAGGGTCAACTCCCTTTCATTCTCTCCCTTAAACACCCACCCATTTAATTTAGGACCATGCAAGGTTTGCAATATTTGTTTCTGCTCCCAGCCTGGGTCTAGCGCAGTTGCCACTAGGGATCTCACTCTCCTGTCTCCGGGCTCTCCATTACTCCTAAAGACGTTTTTCTCTGCAGCAGTCATATGTTACTCCCCCAGCTTGACAGCTGACCCCCTTACTCCCACCCCAGACCATCATCCTGTTCCTCTGGGTGAAATTCATATTCCACCAAGAAAGAGAATTTAAAACTATACTTCAAGACCATGTCATCCATTTCACCCCCTTTGCACCCATTTATCTTCTTGTCAGGAATACATTCTTTCCAAGGTTGGAAAGATAGCATGCAGGCTCACTGAAGAGGCCCCAGGGAAAGGTGGTGATCTCTCCCCATAGATTGCTTGAAGGAATGATCTTTTCTATTCCAAGAAAGAACTGAAAACAAGTCAGTTTTAAATTAACTAGGAATTACTAGGAGATTAATAATATCATCATCAACAATCAAAGCTAACATTTATTAAAGCACTTACTATGTGCCACTGTCTATGTTTTACCTATTTTTTTTCTCATTTATTGCTCAGAATTACTTTGTAAGATCAGTAGAATTAACTTCATTTCATTTAAAAAATATTAGTACTAGTATGGAAATTAAGGTGCAGAAATGACAAGTACAGAAAATAGTATCAATACTATTAGTATAATGCAGAAATTATTATAGTACAGAAATTAGTATAAAAATAGTATCAGTGCTATTTTTTTTTTGAGTTGGAGTCTCACTCTGTCGCCCAGACTGGAGTGCAGTGGCCGCTCCCAGCCACCTCAGTCTCGACCTGCTGGGCTCTGGCAATCCTTCCGCCTCAGCCTTCCAAGTAGCTGGAAC
>NW_007249375.1:670899-699613 GCF_000164805.1 Carlito syrichta
AATCCTCTCGTCTCGGCCTCCCAAAGTGCTAGGATTACAGGCTGAGCCACCGAGCCCGGCCTATCAGGACTATTATAGCACAGAAAGCATTACTACAGAAAATAGTATTAGTAGGCTGGGTACAGTGGCTCATACCCTATAATCTCAGCACTTTGGAAGGCTGAGGCAGGAAGATTGCTTGAACCCAGGAGTTTGAGACCAGCCTGGACAACATAGCGAGATTTCGTCCTTACAAAAAATTTAAAAAAATTAGACAGGCATTGTGATGCATGTCTGTATTCCCAGCTACTCAGGAGGCTGAGGTAGCAGGATCACCTGAGCCCAGGAAGTCAAAGCTGTGGTGAGGGGTGATCATGCCACTGCACTCCAGCCTGGGCGACAAGAGTGAGACACTGACTCCAAAGAAAATTATTATAATATAAAAATTATTAGTATAAAGATGGCAATAGTATTATTATTATAGTATACTCATAATATAGTATAGAAGATAGTGTCAGTACTACTGTTGGCCCCATTTTTTTCCAGAAAACTGAGGCTTTAGAGAGGTTATGTGAACTTATCTAAGGTTATAGTTAGTGAGTGGAACTAGCTGAATTCAGTCCCACACAGGGAGAGTTGTCTTTCAGTAATGCCTATCCCTTCCCACACCCTCAGCTTCTTCCCTGGACAGGGATATATGTGGGGAGTAGAATGAGGCTATGAGCCCTAGAACTATGAGAAATAACCACAGTGACATAAAGATAAAGAATTTCAGGTCCTTCCTGGTGACCCAGAGTGAACTGGGAAATGGATGACTAATTAACCTGGGAAACAATCTTACATCTTGTGTTTGAAAAATCATTTTAAAAGTTAGATATTTGGCTGGGTTTGGTGGCTCAGCCTGTAATCCCAGCACTTTGGGAGGCGGAGGCGAGTAAATTGCCTGAGCCCATGGGTTTGAGACCAGCCCAGGCAACTTGGTGAGACCTCGTCTCTGCAATAAACAAAAAATTAGCCGGATGTGGTGGCATGCGCCTGTAGTTCTGGTTACTTGGAAGGCTGAGGCGAAGGATCGCCAGAGTCCAGTGGGTTGATGCTGAGGTGACCATTGTTGCTGGGGATGCCTGGGTGACAGAGTGAGACTCCAACTCAAAAAAAAATTTAGATAATGAATTTGAACAATGTTGCATTTAACCTTAGTTCAAGCAACAGGTATTTCTTTAGTGAAGATTTGTTATACTAGGCTATTCACTTGGCTGTTCAAAGTTACCTTAAATTATATTAGCTTTCTGGTTACTTTATTCTAAGATTTTGTCCCATGAATGGGTCCAAATTTCAGTCCCACAGGTCAGGGAGGGCAGGGATAAAAGCACACTGAGATTTGCTTTGGGAACAGTTGCTGGGGCTAGGGATGCGACAGAGGGAGGGTTGTTTGTTTGTTTATTTTTTTGCATCAGCATCTCACTCTGTTGCCCAGGATAGAGTGCAGTGGCAGGATCATGACTCACTAGAGCCTCAACCTCTTGGGCTCGGGTGATCCCACTGCCACAGCCTCTTGAGTAGCTGGGACTACAGGAACAAGCATGCCACCACACTTAACTAATTTTTTAATTGTTTTGTAGAGATAAGATCTTGTCATGTTGTCCTGGCTGGTCACAGACTCCTGGGCTCAAGTGATCCTCCTGCCTTGACCGCCCAAAAGGTTGGGATTACATGTGTGAGACACTACACCTGGCCAGGTTCTTTCTTTTTTTGAGTTGGCATCTCAGTCTGTCACCCAGGCTGGAGTGCTGTGGCACACTCATGGCCACCACAGTCTTAACCTGCTGGGCTCAGGTAATCCTTCTTCCTCAGCCTTCCAAGTAGCGGGAACAACAGGTGTGTGTGCCACCACAGGCGCGCTGGGCTAATTTATTTGTTTATTTATTTATTGTAGAGACAAGGTTTTGCCAAGTTGCTGAGGCTGGTCTCGAACACTTGGGCTCAGGCAATCCTCTCATCTCTGCTTCCCAAAATGCTGGGATTATAGGCATGAGCCACCACATCCGGTCAGGTTCTCTCAATATAAGCTTTTGGGGAACCCAGGACTGGATTCTGAGAGGAGAAGTAGAATGAACATTGATCTGTGACAGAAAAAAATGGGTTTGTCTACATCTTCCACTACAGATCACTGAAGTTCCCACCAAGAAAAGTTGACAAACAGCTCAGCTGGAAACTTGACTATGGGGGGGATATTGCACAGAGTATTGATAGGGATGTATACTGCTGTCATCAGATTCAACACACTCAGTGCAGTTGCACCACTGCACCCTCCAGAACTGGGAAAGACAAAAATATAAAAAACTTTCCATCCTCACCCCCCATAGGATTGAAATTACTCCCTCTCCACTGGGAAAATAAAATATTTATTTACTAATTTTTTTGAGTAGAAGTCTCACTCTGTCACCCAGATTGGAGTGCAGTGGCAAGCTCACAGTCACGACAGCATCGACCTCCTGGGCTCAGATGATTCTTCTGCCTCAGCCTCCCAAGTAACTGAAACTACAGGCATATGCCACCACACCTGGCTAATGTTTTGACTTATTATAGTGATGAGGTCTTGCCAAGTTGCCCAGGATGGTCTTGAACCCCTGGACTCAGGCAATCCTCTCACCTCGGCTTCCCAAGATTCTGGGATTACAGGTGTGAGCCACTGTGCCCACTCACAAGAAAATATTTTATTTTATTTTTTTGAGTTGAAGTCTCACTCTGTTGCCCAGGTTGGAGTGCAGTGACACACTCATGGCCACCCCAGTGTCGACCTCCTGGACTCCGGTGAGCCTTCCACCTTGGCCTCCTAAGTAACCAGAACTACAGTCGCACACTACCAGCCAGGCTAATTTTTAAAATTTTATTGTAGAGATAGGTCTCACCAAGTTGCCCAGGCTGGTCTTGAATCCATGAGCTCAGGCAATTCACCTGTCTCAGCTTCCCAAAGTACTGGGATTATAGACTGAGCCATTGAGCACAGCCCTGGAATAAAACATTTTAATCTGCATCTGTCCTGGGCTGGTGCCCCAGAATCTGCTGCAGATCTTCTTTGAGTGGGTAGGAGAAAAATGGGGCAGCAGGGACTATCAGATGAAGAGAAAGGAAGAGAATGAATGGGAGAATGTGAGCTGGGAGGGGCAGAGGGGAGAGGTGACAAGTAGGGTTTCAATTTTGGCATGGTGGGCCCAGACTTGTGCTTGGGTTCAGGTTCTCTGTTCCTCCTGGGTGTGGAGATTATGCTGGAGGGAAAATCAGGGCTCATGTGGAAACGGGTACTGGGATTCCCAAGATGGAACAGTAAGGTTGTAAGTTTGGGACAGCTTAGTGTTTAGGATGGCAAAGGAGTTGTGCTAACTTTGTGGGGAACAGAAAAGACTCGCTGGAGCATTGTGGATCTATGAAGCAGTCGCGGGTTATTTGTGGAGGGGGAGCTGTTTCTTTCAGTCAGAATTCATGTTCCTACCCTGGAGGCTGGTTTTTGGACCAAACAAAACAATCAAAACAATCACACAAGATTTAAGTTGGTCTTTAGCTCAAATGAGAAGTACCAGAGGCCAAGAAAGTAGTAATCTCACAGGGGTTTGTTATGTTTCACAAATATATAACTACATAGATACAAAAATGAATAACTGCATGATCAATAAATAGGTTTACACGGCCTAGTCAGTTGACCAGTGACGAAAATTTGTCATGCAGACTCAGAGTGATGCTTATATGTATGACTCCTGGAACACTTGTCTTTTGGGATCATGTTTGCAGGAGACATTAACTGCATAGTTGAAAAGTGTGAAATGTTATTTAAAGAAGAACTTCCCCTCTCAATAAATGACCATTTTCTATTAAGATGATAGGGAATTAAATTCCTTATAGGAGAAATTGCAGAATTTACAAGAACACAGAAAAAGAGAATTAAAGTAATAATGAGAGTAAGCTAAGAAAATATCTAAATGGAAAAGGCACACAATGTTAATAAATTACTTTAGAATTGTTTTAAAAGAAGACTGTACCTATTCCTGGAAAAAAAAAGTTCATATCTACTCATGCGAAAATTTAATGATCTAATAAAAAGCACACAATACACACACACAAAAAGACAATTTGTCATGAAACAATACTCTGATGTCCAAAGGGAGGAAAAAATAAATAAAAAAGAAAAGAGATAGTCAGGCGTGGTAGCGCACACCTGTAGTTCCAACTTCTTGGAAGGCTGAGGTGGAAGGATCGCCTGAGCTCAGCAGGTCGAGGCTGTGATGGCTGTGAGTGTACCACTGCACTCCAGTCTGGGTGACAGAGTAAGATTTAAAAAAATAAATAAATAAAAGACAGGAAAAAACAGTTCCAAAGACATGGCTTGTCACTGTGTCCTCTCCCATCACTTTCTCTGCTGCCACCTGCTGTGGATCTGCCTGAGGGAGGCTCTGGGTGTGGGGTGGGAGGGCAGAGAGTTGCTGCAGGCCTTTCTGGACTTTCCTCTGCTGACAATAAAATTAGCCTTGAACAGGCTGAAAAAGTCCTTTCTGTGCTCCTTTGTAGGGAAGAAAACCATACCAAAAGGAAAGAGTGAGAAAAATCAATTAAATACACTTACCCTGTGTTTAAAATATATCACCTTGGGTGCAGATGTAGATCAAGAGAAAGAAATCGGAAAGTTTTGCAGTTTTGTTATACTTACAGCTCCCCTGGGCCCCCCACGCAGGGCCACCCAGGCGAAGCACAGGGTCAGTCATGAGGCCAAGGGAGAGAAGGGACTGTGGTCCGGCACCTGTATTATGTGGTCTCCGTGGGAAGGAATGAGTGAGGCATGGTAAGGAGGCTTAGGGTTGGCTAATTTGAATAATTTCATCGGGCTCTGGGGCATAGGGGCTGTCCCTGGTCGTCTGGCACCTGGTCCAGGGCAATTAGGGTGGGTGTATAGTGGCCCAGAATGTGAGAGCCCAATATGGAAGATGATTGGGTGTGGGTTTAACTCTCTGCTCAAGAAGAGGAGCTGACAGCCTCTAGACAGAGCCACAAAACTGGGTAGACAGTATTCAAAATAAAACAAGACAAGACAAAACAAGACAACAACCCTATATCACACCCTGTGAACCAAGGAATTAATTCCTAATTTTATAATTTTAGGAGACATGCGCTTATGAAAATAGTCTCTCCAATTAAGACTACATTTGCAAGCAGAGTTCTAAGCCATCACCTGCTGTTCCTTATTCCAGCATGCAAGCGTTCTTGCTCAAGTTGTTGGTTTGTTTTTTTTTTTTGAGTTGGACTCACTCTGTCACCCAGGCTGGAGTGCAATGGCATGCTCACGGCCACTGCAGCCTCCATCTGCTGGGCTCAGGTAATCTTTCCACCTCAGCCCTCCAAGTAGCTAGAACCATAGATGCATGCCACCATGCCCAGCTTATTTTTTGATTTATTGTAAAGATGAGGTCTCACCAAGTTGCTTAGGCTGGTCTCGAACCTGTGAGCTCAGACAATCCTCTCACCTCAGCCTCCCAAAGTGCTGGGATTATAGGTGTGAGCCTGGCCATGCCCGGTCAGTAGTTGGCTGTTTTTATTTCCTCAGGAAACCTATTTGCTTGGGAAGCTGTAGCTTCTTCCCAGGTGTTCTTATCCTTTGAAAAGGGAAAGATGAGACTCAAGCTGTGTTTAGGCTCTGGTGGGTAGAATGACAGCCCTCCCCTCTCAAAGGTGTCCACAGTCTTATCCTTGGAACTTGTGAATTTGCCATTGTAGGGGAAGTAAGACTTTCCCTCTACTCTCTGAGGGTTTGTTAACTGAGTCTATGAAATAACGGACAACAGGCAGATTAATAGGAGAAGACAGGTGGCAGAGTAAGGTCCTGTCTCTAAATAAATAAATAAATACAACGAGGGAATAAAACCGGAAAAAAGTTATAGAAATTTATTATGTGCATGAGGGTATCACAGGAAAGAAAAGTGAATACTGTCCCCAAATCCGTGGGATTTAGGAGTTTACATACCCTCTTCATGAGGGAGAGGGGAGAAGGAATGCAGGCAGTTTAGGGGAGAGTAAATGATTTGGGGGGAAATGAATGGACCCTTGCCTGGGTGTGCTGTTACCTTCTAGCTTCCTCTCCTGTGATAACAGTCTACCTTCCCAGGCTGATGAAACTCCTGCAGAGGGGACTGATGACAATTGAGTTCCTTTTTGAGGATCTGTACCTAAGTAGATAAGGGGAGCAAAGAGAAAGCCTCGACTGCACTTGCTGTCTTTCATGTGCCTCTAGCTCGAAGTAATCAATATACCAAGGTGGCATATTTTGCTTGACATGGTAAAAGGAAATTAAGGCTGCTAATCAGCTGATTTTGAGGTGGGCCTAATCACGAGTCTTTAAAAGTGGAAGAGAAAGGCAGAGAGGACCAGAGAGATGCCATGTGGGAAGGACTTGACCTGCTGTTACTGACTTGGAGAGGGGAGAAGGGGCCAGGTGCCAAAGAATGCCGGCAGCCTGCAGAAGCTTGAAGAGTGAAGGAAATGAAACTTTCTCTAGAACTTCCAAAAAGAACGCGAAGCTGCATACATTTTGACTTCACCTTGGTGGGACCCATGTTGGACCTCAGACGTCAGAACTGTAAGATAATAAGTTTGTGCTGTTTTAAGCCACCAAACTCATGGTAAGTTTTTTTTTAAAGAAAGCTAAAGGAATAGCACAGAGGCTGAGTGGGGTTTTAGCTGCCTTTGAGTAACAGAAGGATTCCCCATTGAGAACTGCTCTCCTGTACCTCTTGAATTATTTGTTTTTAAGGAAAAGTGGGTTTATTAAGGGATCTTCAGTAGATTACAGAATCTCTGGGTGGGGGTGGGGATGGGGGTGGGGGTGGGATAGACCAGGCTCTGGAGCTCACAGCCAGGTACGATGCCCAGCCCATGGGGCTGCTCTTCTAAAATATTTTAAAAATCAATATATTTACATTGAAAGTGTCAAACCATAGAAAAATGAACACAATAATGAACACTCATATCCCAGTCTTGGCTTGGGTTTCCCCAAAAAACATCCTGAGAGAAGAACTTGGGTACAAGTAGTTTATTTGGGAGGTGATCCCAGAAAGCACAAGTGAAGGATTGCACGACGTGAGACAGGAAGGAAAAAACAGCAATAATGTGTGCATTAAAAAGACAGTCACCATTGTGGGCAACTGGTGCTCAGTCCTGCTGTGTATCCTCTGGGAAACCATGTTGACATAGTTTGGATGGTTGTTCACTCTAAATCTCATGTAGAAATGTGATCCCTAATGTTGGGGGTGAAGCCTAATGGAAGGTGATTGTGAAATAGGGGTGAATCCCTCATGCATGGCTTGGTGCCTTCTCATGGTAACAAGTGCATTCTTACTCAGTTCACTTAAGAACTCATTGTTTAAAAGACCCTGGCACCACCTCTTCCTCTCTTGCTTTTGCTTTCATAATATGACATGGCTGCTCCCTCTGTGCTTTCCACCATGATTGTAAGTCTCCTGAGGCCTTATCAGAAGCCCAGCAGATGCTGGTGCCATACAGAACTGTGAGCCAAAACAAATCTCTTCCCCTTTTAAATTGTCCAGTCTCAGGTATTTTTTCATAGCAATGCAAAATGGACTAATACACATATGCAACAAGCTTCATTGTTGTCTCCCCAGAGGAAGAGGAAATTTGGGCTTTTATCCTGAGTTTTAGCCTCTTAAGTAGTTGAGACTACAGGTGCATACCACCATGTCCAGCTAGTTTTTAAATGTTTTAAGGAGACAAAGTCTCGCTATGTTGCCCCGGCTGAACTGACTTCTGTTCCCTACTGGTTAACAGTTGACCCTGACGGCGTCAACTGCCTCAGTTTCCAGGTTGTGCCTAATTAACAGTGTTAGCAAATTTCCCTGTGCTAGAGAAAGCATAAATTTCCAGGTTGTGCCTAACCAACAGTGTTCGCAAATTTCCCTGGCAGAGAAGCAACTAGATGTATCATTTTAGGGGTAAAGTTCTTCCATGGCCAAAACCATGAACCATAGCTGTGAGTGAACTCAAGGAGAAGCTGAGGGGAGAACTACACTCTCTTCTAAGATGTACTGCTAACATCTTGCAGTCTTTCCCCATCTCTTTCTCTACAACCCCCCACCACAGCAAATGCTTGGCATTTATCATGCGCCAGGCACTGTGCCTCTATTAAACCCTTGAGTCTATACAATGACCCTATGAAGTAGATATCCGATAGTGGTGGTGCTTAAAGGAAGCTAGAATCATTACAAAGAGTGCTGGGGTTTTTCTATTTTTAAATATCATTATGCCAGAAATTACATTTCTTGCAACTATTTGAACTTTTGGCGACAAATTTTAGATGCCAACTTAAAAATATAGGAGGAGGTACATCGTTTTTTCAAAATTCTTTCTGTGAGGAAGCAGCCAAAGAGTTTGTAAGCCACCCCATCCTAGGCTTGTGCCATTGTGCCTACCTCTGGTGACATGCCCAGAATCACTAGAGAGGGGGGTGGGGACTGGGGTGAGGGGAGGCATGGGGAAACAGTGAAGGCACTTCTGTGGTTACCTTGAAAGAATCCTGGGAAATACATTTTAAGAAGGAAAATTAAAATGAGGGATGCTATAAATAGCAAGTGAGTTCAGCTTGCTGAAGATCCAGATGGACGTATGCTGAATACCCGGGCTGTGCTCTCTGCGTTCTGATTCTGTCCCTCCCAGAGTCTGTGGGTGCTGAGTCAGTGGTCACATGCTATCCCAACCCGTCACTTTCCCTTTTATATTTACTTGATTTTTTTTTCCTTCTTTCTTTCTTTTTTGGAGTCAGAGTCTCACTCTGTTGTCCATGCTGGAGTGTAGTGGCACAATCTTGGCTCCACAGCTTCAACTTCCTGGGCTCAGACGATCCTCTCTCCTCAGCCTCTTAGGTGGCTGAGACTACAGGTGCACACCACCAAGCCCAGCCAGTTTTTAAATGTTTTTATGAAGCTGAGGTCTCGCTATGTTGCCCAGGCTGATCTTGAACTCCTGGGCTCAAGCAATCTTCCAACCTTGGCCTCTCAAGTGCTGAGATTACAGGTGTGAGTCACCGTGTTTAGTCTACTTGATTTTCTTAATGCTGTCCCCTCACTTTATGATCAATATAATATTAAGCAGGTTGGTTCTGTGGTCTCTATTGAATCTGTTCTCTTCAAGAGAAGGGAAAGAAAGCTTAGAAAGGCTGTTAAAATTTAGTCTAATTGATAGCTCAACCCAGGTTGCAAAAGGGTTGGTACAACGTTCAGTTCACTTACTCAGTTATTTTTTTCTCCAAGTGGTTTTGTTCATATCTTCCAGACATGGTAGAAAAACCCCTAAATAATAATTTTTCTTACTCTGATTTCCTCTCCACACCTGGTAACATGGGAGTAAGAGCTTGGACTTTGAAGACAAACAAACATGAGTTTAAATCCAGGTTCCATCACTTCTTAGTTGTGAAGCTTGGATAGGTTATTTACATTCTCTAAGCCTCAGTTTCCTTTTCTACTGAATGGGGATGATGTTTCCTCTTTACTGGACTGCAGTGAAAAATCAGTAAGACCAGTTGTGCAAACAACCTAGTACACTAATACATTGCTAGACACTTAATGATAGCCAGTATTAATATTGTCATCATTATCCTTCTGGTCTGTAATTTAGTCTCTTTTTTTTTTTTTAGTTGGAGTCTCACTCTGTCACCCAGACTGGAGTGAAGTGGCACGCTCCTGACCACCACAGCCTCGACCTGCTGGGCTCTGGCAATCCTTCCATCTTAGCGTTCCAAGTAGCCAGAACTATGGGCACGTGCTACCACACCCGGCTAATTTTTTATTTTTATTGTAGAGATGAGGTCTTGCCAAGTTGCCTGAGCAGGTCTCGAACCCGCAGGCTCAGGCAATCCACTCGCCTTGGCCTCCCAAAGTGCTGGGATTATAGGCTGAACCACTGAGCCCAGCCTAATTTGGTTTCTGAATAGACTGGTTAGGAGTTGACCCTGACGGAGTCAACTGCCTCAGTTTCCAGGTTGTTCCTAACCAATAGTATTAGCAAATTTCTCTGTGCCAGAGAAAGCCTTCTGGCAGAGAAGCAATAAGATGTAACATTTCAGGTGCAAAGTTCTTCCATGGCTGAAGCCATGAACCATAGGTAAAAAAATCTTATGTAGAAGACTGATGGAAATTTTTTGGCTCATTTTACCTTTAGCTGTAAAGTCAGAAATTGGTATTCTGGTTTTAAATCACTACGGATAGGTTTGGTTACTGAAAATATTTCATCACTCTGATTACCCACATGCATAGGGTAGTGTCCTAAACACAGTAGGCATGCTATAACAATGATGATAACAACAACACTAAGAAATAATCTGAATAACCTTTTAATTTATAAAGCATTTACAAACACCATCTCATTTAACTGTCATAAAAACCTATAATTTAAACAAAACAAATACTATTACCCTTCTTCTCATTTAGGGAAGTGGAAAGGAAGATAAGAGATAATAAATAACTCTCACCTTTGCATCTTTGTCCTCCCTGTTTCCTCCCTAGGAACTTCCCCTAATCTCTCTTCTATGTGTGAAATTGCAACACAATTGTTGGGGACCATTTTAAGCTTTACTTTTCTTTCTTTTTATTTTTGTACTCTGTTGCCCATTGGTACAATCACTGCTTACACAGCCTTGACCTCCTGGGCTTGGGCAATCCTCCCACCTCAGACTCCCAAGAAGTTAGGACTATAGGTGTGTGTCACCATGCCCAACTAAGTGTTCTATTTTTTATAGAGATGGAGGTCTTACTTTGTTGCCCAGGCTAATCTCAAACTCCTGACCTAAAGCGATCCTCCTGCCTCAGCCTCCCAAAATACTAGGATTACAGGCACGAACCACTGTGCCTGGTCTCCTTTCCTCTCTTCATCAGGAAAAAAAAATTCTTTTCTGAACTTCTGTAGTACTCAAAGTGTGAAACACATAATTTAGTATTTTAATACTCTGTCTTTCATTTCTTCCCAATGGTTTCTTATTTTTGTAAGTCTATTAAAACAACACAAAAAAATCCAACTCTTCCAAGCAAGATGAGAAACCTGTCAAGGGTGGGGATCATGCAACTTAAATGTATTTGGGATCTCATTCCCCAGCCCCTTCCTCTTCACACTCCCTAGCCCAGAGCTGGACTCAGAGCGAGTGCTTCATGTATACTAGATTCATTCTCAGAGAATTTACTTGAAATGATGGTCTAGAAAATCCATTGCCAAAAAAAATGGAGAATGACTCCTTGGAGACTGCCATCTAAGCAGCAGGTAAAAATGCTTCTGTTGGGAAATTAAAATGCAGGAAGCAAAAACAAGCAGAAAATACATCTCTTAAATGCAGCTTCTAGAGTCAATTCTGCGGTCTCCATTATATCCTTGAAGGTTTTTTTTTGTTTTTTGAGTTGGAGTCTCACTCTGTCGCCCAGGCTGGAGTGCAGTGGCATGCTCACAGACACCCCAGCGTCGACCTGCTGGGCTCTGTTGATCCTTCTGCCTCAGCCTTCCAAGTAGCCAGGACTACAGATGTGTGATACTATGCCTGGATAATTTTTTATTTATTGTAGAGACAAGATCTTGCCAAGTTGCCAGGGTTGGTCTTGAACCCATGGGCTCAGGTAATCCACTTGCCTTGGCCTTCCAATGTGCTGGGATTATAGACTGAGTCACCGAGCCCAGTCTCTTTGAAGGTTTTAATGACTAGGACATGCCTTTAGTCACAGTGTCCCCAAATCATGTCACTGTGACCATGTGTAGGTGAAGACATCCTTCTTTGTAGAGATGGAGGTCTCACTTTGTTGCTCAGGCTAGTCTCAAACTCCTGACCTAAAGCGATCCCCTGTTCTCCTTTCTGCAGTGATGAGTATTAACTTCATTGTCTAACAAAATTAAATAACTCTCAACTAAGGGAAGCTAAATAATGACATATTTTTGGAGGCTCTTTCAAATTAGGACAGCTGAGTTTAATGGAAAAATAAATACATTTCATACTCAATATCAGCTGCATATTGTTGCATACTGAGTATCAGCCTAGAGAGAATTTTCACTTTTGTTTCCTCAAATTTGTTTATTTTTTTCAGTCAGGGTCTCACTCTGCTGCTCAGGCTGGAATGTAGTGGCACAATCACCTCCTGGGCTCAGGCGATCCTTCTGCCTCAGCCTCCTGAGTAGCTGGGACTACAGGCATGCACCTCCATGCCCAACTAATTTTTGTTTTTTCATTTTTATTGCATTTCTTCCCAGTGCTTTATATGGCATTTTATAATAAAAATAGCTATTCTTTATGTATTCAAAATGGCATGGCTCTAATTGGGGTTAGATTAAACACAAAATTCCAATTTTTCCCCAATTATTCTAACGAGCAGGATTCCTGCCTCCTGGACTGCTGTTTCTCATCCAGTGAAGAAGCCAAGAGAGGCTCTTGAAGATTTGGATTCTGCCAAGTCACATTTTCAAGGCCAATATTTCTTAGACTTTAAGGGTACAGGTAAATCTGTAGGGAATCTTGTTAAAATACAGAGTCTGATTTTCCACCTAGGGTGAGACCCTTGATCCTACAGTTCTAACACAGTAGAGAAGCTGATGCTTCTGGCACACAGACCACACTTTTGTAGCCAAGTTCTAGGTAGAATTGGAGCTCAGTGGAAAGGCAGGTCCCTGAGAACTTGACTGAAAATTCTTGTGTTGGAAGTAGATGTAGTCCCTATCACTGGAAGTCAGTAAGGTCCTTATGTCCTTGATGGCTCTGCTTTAGAGGCAGTGCAAGCCCGGGAAGACCTTGGTTTCTGAAGGAAAATGGGCAGCTTCTTCTTAGGGTATAGTAGGAAGCCTTTACTGGCTGGGAGCTCTCCCTGGTGCTGCTTAAGACTTCTTCCAAGTCTGCTTTCCTCATAGGAGTCTCTTCTGAATTTCTGCTCTTTTGTATAAAATGACAGTCTAAATCCTTACTTGTAATTTTGCCCTGCTTTGACTTTGCTGACTATACTCTGTATTTATTGCTAGCCTATCACTGGAGTCCTTGGTCCTGCATAGGAAAAAGCATTGAGGTTTTAAAGTTCTTATCCTTAGGGACAGATTTTCTAAACCTTCAAACCTTATCTATCTATCTATCTATCTATCTATCTATCTATCTATCTATCTGTCTATCTCTATCTTTCATCATCAGCTATCTATCTTCTATCTATTTCTGCTTTAATTTGGTGCTCTTGTCCAGGAAAAAAAAAGAAAGTTCATTGTGGCCATGTCTTCATAAACAAAATAAGGTATATAGCATGTGCCTTGTATATAACAGGTGTTCAATACATTTTTAAAATTGAAGTGAAATTGCACATAAAGTTAACCTTTATAAAGGGCTCAATTCAGTGGTATTTGGTATGTCCATATCTCGATCTAGTTCCCAAACACTTAATGCATCCTTTGAAAACTGCATGAAAGTGAAGTTAAAGATTACTTGGATGGATGGTTCACGCCTGCAATCCCAGCATTTTGGGAGTCCAAATGGGAGGACTGCTTGAGCCCAGAAGTTTGAGACCAACCTGGGCAACACTGCAAGACCTTGTCTCTACAAAAATAAATAAAATTAGCTGGGTGTGGTGGCACACACCCATAGTCTCAGCTACTGGGGAGACTGAGGTAGAAGAATTATCTGAGCCCAGGAGGTCAAGGCTGTGCTGAGCCATGATCATGCCACTGTACTCTAACCTGGGCAACAGAATAAGACTTCGACTCAAAAAAAAATTACTTGGATGATTCATAAGAAATTTCTGTCATTTATTGAATTCAGTAAGCAGTTTATTGACTCTTACAATTAAAAATTTTTTAACTATATGAATATTTTTCCACTTTGTTTTTTATTTGCCTATATTATAATTATTATAATGATAACAACAGCTATTATTTATGGAATGCTTACTATGTGCCAAATACTACATATGTAGTTTCTTATTCAATCCTTACCATAACCTAATGAAATAGATATTATTATTAATTTTTGATAGAAAAGGACATTGTAGCTCAGAGATTTTAATTAACTTTCCCAAGATAACACAGCTACCACTTAGCTAAGTTGACTCTAGGACTTGATCTCTTAATTATAGCACAATGATGTTTAATGTGGACACACAATGTATGTAACAAATACAAAATATGAAGAAAGTTAAACTCAGAAAGCAAAAAAAATTGGATACATGTAAGCTCCAGATTAAATATTTGGAAATAAGAAATGAGAAAAAGCTAAGAAAATGCCAGAAATCTTCACAGAACCATTAGAAGCTATGGAGCATTTTTTTTCATGGCTACAATTTTTACTGAAAGTTTTTAAATATAAGGGATTTTTATTTAATTATTCACCGTCAGGACTTTAAAATCATGATTTATAAACATTACCCCCTCTCTCTTGCATAACTGATTTCACTCCCTTTACTGGATCATTCCCATCAGGAAGAAAAACTGCTCATGTATCTTGTATTTTTTTAAAAATGAAACAACTTCCTTTGACCCCACACTATCTCTTTTTGGCTACCTTCTTATTCCTCTGCACCTTTTCATTGCAAAACTTCTTGAAAGCATCGCCTATGGTTACAGTATTCTTCTTCTCCTCTCATCTTTTTCCTTTAAATTTTTTTTTCTCTTAAAAAGACAGGGTCTCATTATGTTGTCCCGGCTGGAGTGCACGGGCACGATTCCACTACTGATCAGCACGGGAGTTTTGACCTGGCTGTATTTCTTTCTTTCTTTTTTTTTGAGTTGAAGTCTCACTCTATCACCCAGATTGGAGTGCAGTGGCATGCTCCCGGCCACTGAAGCCTCGACCTGCTGGGCTCTGGTGATCCTTCCGCCTCAGCCTTCCAAGTAGCTGAAACTACAGGCATGCGCTACCACGCCTGGCTAATTTTTGATTTATTGTAGAGATGAAGTCTCACCAGGTTGCCTAGGTGGGTCTCGAACCTGTGGGCTCAGGCAATCCACTGACCTCAACCTCTCAAAGTGCTGGGTTTATGGGCTGAGCCACCGAGCCCGGCTGACCTGCTGTATTTCTAACCTGGTTGATCCATCCCTCCTCAGGCAACCTTGTCTCCTTGCTCCTGGGAACTTATCACACTGATGTCAAACTAAGTGCCGACACCTGATCAGTATAGTGCACTACAGCCCAGAATTCCTGGACTCAAGCAGTCCTCCTGCCTTAGGCTCCTGAATGGCTGGGATTACAGGTGTGTAGCACCTCCCATCTTTTTCATAGCCCATTCCAGTAGAGATTCTGTCTCCACTACTACACTGAAACTGCCCTCATCAAAGTCATTTGTGACCTCCATGTTGCCGACTCCATTGCTCACTTTTTGGCCCTTAACTTTTGAAACTTTTCAGCAGTCTTTAACCCAGCTGATCACTGAGTCAACACCCTCCTTGAATTGCTTATTTTGCCTTCTGCATACCCAAACTCTCCTGGTTTTCTTTCAGCCGCATAGCTTTCTTCTTCTCAGTCTCCTTTCTTGGTTCTTGGTTCTTGATTTCTGGCATCTGGCTTTTCCTGCTCTGCCCCAAGGCTGGGTTCTGGGACCTACACATTTCCCCATGTGCACATCTTCCCTAGATGATGGCTCATCTGGTCCCATGGCTCTAAGTACCTTCTGTGTGCAAATACCAATCAAAGGGTAACTTCTGCTCAAATTCTCCCCCAACCTTCAGACTCACAGCTCCAGCTGCCACCTTGATAGTTCTTCTTAGAGGTTTTAGTAGGCATCATATACTTAACAAGTCCAAAACTAAGCTCTTGATTTCTGCCATGGAACCTGCTCTTCCCATGGAGTTCTCTGTTTTATGAATGGCATCGTCATTTACCCCGTTGCTTATGTATAAAAACAAACAAAATCCCTGATTTCTCTTTCCTCTTTCCCTGTTAATGCATTGCAAGTTTGCTTAACTCCACTTCTATGTCATAGCCAAAGCCAGTCCACTTCTGTCTGTCTCTGTTTCCCCTGCAATCATCGTAATCCAAGACACTGTCTACAATAGCCTTAAAACTGGTTTCTCTACTTTCTCTTATACCTCTTGTAACCTATTCTCAAAACAGTCACCAGAGTACATCAGAGCAGGTTACTCCTCTGCCTAAACCATTCGGGGGCTTATTTCAAACAAAACCAAAATTCTTTGCTGTGGATTTTGAACTCTAACATGCATTGTCCTCTGGTATGTCTCTCTTTTTTTTGAGTTGGAGTCCCGCTCCGTCACCCAGGCTGGAGTGCAGTGGCATGCTCTCGGCCACTCCAGCATCCTGGGCTCCAACAATCTTTCCGCCTCAGTCTTCTAAGTAGCCGGAACTATAGGCATGCGCTACCATGCCCGGCTAATTTTTGATTTATTGTAAAGATGAGGTCTTGCCATGTTGCCCGGGCTGGTCTCAAACCTGAAGGCTCAGGCAATCTACTCGCCTTGGCTTCCCAAAGTGCTGGGATTACAGGCTAAGCCGACCTGATATGTCTCTTTACCCCTTTTTCAAAGTTCTAGACACACTAGCTTTCTTATTCCCCAAATATGTCAATCACCTTCTTTGCACTGGCTGCTCCTTCTGCTTGAAATCCTCTTTCTGTAGGTCAATACATAGCTGACTGCAGATCATCTAGGTGTCAGTCAAACACCACCTTCTTTTTTTAGACTGGAAAATATAGTTTATTTAGAAAGTAAATTAGAGAGAGAGGAGATTCACCTTCCCAAGGTAGGGGAGAGAGCCAAAGCTAGAAAAACAGCTCAAAGAACCACATGACCTGACCAGAGCTTAGCAAAGTAATGACCAAATACTACCTTCTAAGACAAGTCCACCCTAAGTGTCCCTTCTAAACTAGGCCCCGTGCTCCACTTCAGTCACTATCAAAGGAGACCAGGCGTGATCAGGGTGGTATGGTCGTAGATTCATATCAATTACTATCATAAGGCTCTTTTCATGTTCTCTGTGATCTTCATCACAATCTAAAATTGCTTTGCTTTCTTGTTTATAACTTTTCCATTAATATGTAAGCTCCATGAACATAGGCCACATAATAACTACTGTGTCCCCCGTGTCTAAAATAGTGCCTGATATAGTCTAGGGGCTTCATGGATGAGGATGTTGAGGCTCAAACATGTAAAATGATTTACCCCAAATCATCCAGTTGGTAAGAGATGAAACCAAAATTTGAACCCAAGTCTTTGACTCTGAAGCTTGGAGTTCTTCTTTTATACTATAATTCTTGTAATATATGCTCAGCAGGTAGTTATTTTAATTATCTGAGTTATGGAAAAAGGTCACTTGGCTTTTTGCTATTCAAGTGCTTATGAAACTTACTAAAATTAATTTTTTCTTTTTTGTTGCTGTAAAAATATTATTGTTGCCCACATAGAAAAATCATATTTTAAGTGAGTATGCTATTTATCTGGAAAATATTTTTGAATTAGTAAAATAGTCTTTACCTTGACTATTCTATTTTTAATGAGCTAAAACTGACATTAGAAACCACATGCTGATTTTTTTGGTCAAAGTAATTAAAATATATTTAGAACAATTTGTTATCTGGTCAATGGGATTATGTTCTTTTGAACAAAATTTGTTTTTAAAATTAGTGTCTTAAGTTCTCTCAAAAGGTTTCATAATACCATTCTAAGATGAAAAAATTATGACTTGTTAACCACACATTTTGAAAGTGCCCAAAATAGAAATACAGAAATTATGTCCCGGAAAGAAAGGCAGTAATAAGACTCTTAAATAAATAACTGAAGGAACTTCAGAATAATAGGTACATGCACTTTTAAAATATTCTTGATTTTTCTTCTTGTAACTCTGGATTTTTCTAATTTTTTTTGCATCAAAGAAATACATGTACTTAGTTTATAAAGTTCAACATACTTATAATGATGCATACACTTGATCTTTCACTGTTAGACATTATCTATTCACTTCCTTGCTAAGGAAGATGAGAATTTAGCTTTCTTTTTCTGGTTTTTGTTTGTTTTGTTTTGTTTGTTTGTTTTTTAATTGAATTCTTACTTTGTCACAGCCTCAATCGCCTGAACTCAGGCAATCTTTCTGCCTCAGCCACCTGAGTAGCTGGGACTACAGGTGTGTACCACCATGCCGGGTTAATTTTTTTATTTTGTGTAGAGACGAGGCCCTGCTATGTTGCCTAGGCTGGTCTCAAACTTGAGGGCTCAAGCAATCCTCTTGTCTTAGTCTCCAAAAGTGCTAGAATTATAAGCATGAGCAACCACGCCTGGCCGAAAATTTAGTTTTCTTATATGCTTCAACCTACCCCCTGCCACACATACTACTTCCCATAATTCTCAATATAAAAGACATAATATCTTTTTTTTTTTTTTGAGTTGGAGTCTCACTCTGTCACCCAGACTGGAGTGCAGTGGCCGCTTCCGGCCACCGCAGCCTCGACCTGCTGCTCTGGCGATCCTTCCACCTCAGTTTTCCAAGTAGCTGGAACTACAGGCGCGTGCTACCGTAAGACATAATTTTTTATTAAACCAATAATCAGTAATATGCTTGCATTATGATTGTTGTTTACAACTAGATAAAGTATGATTGCATGACTTAAAAAAAAACTCTTGGCATTAATTATTGGTTTTTCTGTCCATTGACTTAGCTCTTTATATACTTACCACTAATTGAGCTATAAATTTTCTAACATAGCTATACTTCCTTTCATTATGATTAAACATTTTAGACAATCTGTTTCTCTCTTTTTCTCTCATTTTCTTGTGAGTGAACTCCTAGTAGTACTCCACTTCTTAATCCATTCTGCATGGATTGCTCTCCATCAGACCTGTTGGGTATCAGTACTGAGGCTTTCTCTTACCATGTTCCTGAGAATTTTCTTTGCTACTGTCTTTTGGTGGATTATCTGCTTCCTGTACCCATTTCTGTCTTCTACTTTTTAATTTGCTTTCTCATACATGGATAAATTTCTCACTAGATTCTTGAGAAAGGGTGCATATGGGATACATTTTTGGGAACTAGCATGCATGACAACCTGCCCTAAGATTTGCTGGAGAGTTTAACTAGGTATAGAATTCTAGAATGGAACTAGGCTTCTTTGGGAATTTTAATAGTATTGTTTTTTCTTCCAGTATTACTATTGGGAAGACTCATGTCATTCTGGCTCCTGATTCCTTGTGTGTGACATTTACATTAGTGTTCTAAAATTTCAAAATGAGTTGCCTTGGTGTAGGTCTTTTTAAAATTTATTTTGCCAGGTTCTTGGTAGTTCTCTTTGATCTAGATATTCATGCCTTTCAGTTATAAGACATTTTCTTGTATAATTTTTGCAACTTTAGGGGCTTACTCTGAGTGTCCTTACTGGTTGTCCTGTCTTTCAGTATTGTTCATTAAATAATGTCTGTGTTGAACATTTTTTTAAAGCTTTACTTACAGCCAGACTCGGTGACTCAGCCTGTAATCCCAGCAATTTGGGAGGCTGAGGCAAGTGGATTACCTGAACCTGCGGGTTCGAGACCCACCCAGGCAACTTGATGAGACCTCATCTCTACAATAAATAAAAAATTAGCTGGGCGTGGTAGCACGTGCCTGTAGTTCCAGCTACTTGGAAGGTTGAGGTGGAAGGATCACCGGAGCCCAGCAGGTCGAGGCTGCAGTGGCCAGGAGCATGCTGCACTCCAGCTTGGGCAACAGAGTGAGACTCCAACTCAAAAAAAAAAAAGGCTTTACTTACCATATTTTTTCTTTAAAATTAGTAAACAAAAGTTGATATCTCTTGTGAAAATGTTTCTACCATTATTGATCCTACCAATGTTGACACCATTATTATTTTCCTCTAGAAATAGAGTAAACTCAACCATACATTGTGGCTCATGCCTGTAATCCCAGTGCTTTGGGAGACGGAGGCAGCAGTATTGCTTGTTTGAGACCATCTGGACAACATAGCAAGACATTATCTTTTATAAGACATGAAAAATTAACTGGGCATGGTGGTGTGCACCTATAGTTCTAGCTACTTGGGAGGCTGAGGTGGGAGGTTTAGTTGAGCCCAGGAATTTGAGGCTGCAGTGAATTATGATAATACTTCACTCCATTCTTGGTATTCCTACTGTATTCCAGGCTGGGCAAAAGAGCAAGGCCCTGTCTCTTAAAATGAAAGAAGAAAAGGAAGGAAGGAAGGAAGGAAGGAAGGAAGGAAGGAAGGAAGGAAGGAAGGAAGGAAGGGAGAAGATGGAAAGAAAGAAAGAGAGTAGACTCTTCCTTGGAAAAAAAGAAGAGTTAAAATGATCATGTTAAGGTTAGATATTGGGTATGTTTTTGGTTTTAGTTTTTAGTAATTTTTTTTGAATTGGGGTCTCATTCTATCACCAAGCCTGGATTGCAGTGGCATGATCACTGTTCACTGCAGCAGTGACCTCCTGTGTTCAGGTGATTCTTATGCCTCAGTCTTCTGAGTAACTGGCACTACAGGTTCTCACCACCACACCTGGCTAATTTTTTAAATGTTTTGTTTATCTCACTATATTACCTAAGCTGGTCTTGAACTCCTGGGCTCAAGCAATCTTCCTGCCTCAGTCTCCCAAAGTGCTGGGATTACAGGCATGAGTCACTGTACCAAGTTAGGGTTTTAAACTTAATATGAATTTGTAATAATTTATTTTTTAGTTGGAGACTCATACTGTCTCCCAGTTTGGAGTGCAGTGGCACACTGATGGTCACTGAATCCTCAACCTGCTGGGCTCAGGTGATCCTTCCATCTCAGCCTTCCAAGTGGCTGGAACTACAAGCATGCGCCGCCATGCTCAGCTAACTTTTTAAAAAATTAATTTGTTGTGGATATGAGATATCGCCAAGTTGCCCAGGCTGGTCTTCAACCCTTGAGCTCAGGCAATCCTCTCACCTTGGCCTCCCAAAGTGCTGGGATTATAGATGTGAGCCCCCGTACCCAGCTGTAATAATTTTATATGTGTCACTGAGACCTGTTTAAAGAGAATATTTTGATTTTAAGTACAGTAATTAGCAAATTTTTATACACTTATTTTTATTAAAAAAAATTTTTTTTCAGTTGGAGTCTCACTCTGTTGCCCAGGTTGGAGTGCAGTGACATGCTCACGGCCACTGCAGCCTGACCTGCTGGGCTCAGGAAATCCTTCCGCCCCAACCTTCCAAGTAGCTGGAACTACAGATGTGTGCTACCACGTCAGACATATATTTTTATTTATTGTAAAGACGAGGTCTCACCAAGTTGCCCAGGCTGGTTTCAATCCCCTGAGCACAGGCAGTCCTCTTGCCTTGGCCTCCAAAAATGCTGGGATTACAGGCTTGAGCCACCGTGCCCGGTCTATTTTTATTTTAAAGATATAGGGTACAATTTAGGGTTAGGTATACATATGGTCATTGTGAGATAAAGTTTAGGCCTCATTTTGGTCCCCACTTCACCTGGTTTGAGATCAGGTACCCTTATTGATGAAGTGTTTCCCCTCCTCCCCTGGCAGTTTCCCACTACTGCCAATCTCTTGCTTATAGTATTATAATTGTTCAGGGTCTGCCTATGAGTGAGAACATGTGGTACTTAGAGCAAATTTTTTTTCCATGTGTGAATTAAGGGTAGTTGAATCAATATTAATTAGACTTTCACTTTTCTGACTGGATCCGTGAGAAATAACCCAGGAATATTGAGCCCTAATTTATGATACAAGAGATGTGGGCAGAGGTCCTGGTCAGGAATAGGTCCACTCCTGATTCCGAAAACAAGGCAGACAGGTAGAGGAAAGAGTCTTAGAGGGTTGAGCCTAGGTCAGGTGATGGGACTAAGGAGGTACCAATCATCTTTATTCTGGGGATGCTTTGAATCTTACTTATCATTCATGCGGACAAACCAAACAACTTAAAGGAAGAGTCTGATAATTGGTGGTGGTAGTCACTGACTCCACAGCCATTGCCAGCCACATTCTTCCTCAGAGATGTCCACTGGGGGAAAGATTGGCATAAATGAGCAGTGGGAATATGAAGGATGGATCAGTGATGACACTTTCACTTTTTCCATGGCACCAAATACATAGGCCTCTTTCCCTTTTTAAGGGCCTATGTTTGGTACTTAATTTGGTTGAGTCGTCTAAGTGAGGCAGGAAGGATTTGGTTAAATAAGGCAGAAGCCATACTGTGACAATGACACTCATGGTTCTTTTATTTGTTATTTATTTATTTTTGAGTTGGGGTCTCACTCTTTCACCCAGACTGGAGTATCATGACACAGTCATGACTCACTGCAGCCTCTCCCTCCTGGGTTCAGGTGATCCTCCCATCTCAGCCTCCCAAGTAGCTGGGATCTACAAAAAATAAACAAATTAACTAGGCATAGTAGTGTGTACCTGTGGTCCCAGTTACTCAGGGTGCCGGGACAGAAGGATCACCTGAGCCTAGGAGGTCCAGGCTGCCACGAGCTGTGATTACGCCACTGCACTCCAGCCTGGGCAACAGAGTAAGATTCCAACTAAAAAAAAACAAACAAAAAAAGCTACTGCATAATATTAATTTTATTTTGCTTCAAGTACAGGATACCTACTGAAACTGTGGTGGCATGACTGGCCATTAGAAGGTAGTCCATGGATGTTTGCTGAAACAAACTGAACTGAGCCAGTGTGGCACCAAACTTCAGATTAGCTTAAAGACTATACATATTTTGGCCTATTTTCTGAAAATTACTGAAAAGAAAAATTTTCCAAAGTCAGTGTGCAATGGAGTTTTCCATAATACTTTTCTTACTACTGAACTGGTTTTGGATAAATCAGTTTTATTATGAGGCTATTCTAGAATTTCTGGCCATAAACTCTTTGTATAAAGCCTCCTTGATTTCATATTTCACTCTCTAGTAGGTAATGTAGTGTTAAGGCTCAGTTGTATGCTATGTAAATACACCCAAGGTTGAATTTGCCCTCCTATATTATTATCTAAGTTACAACATAAACACAACTAGAAAAGATCTTCCCAATATTTTCTGCTTTCTTTGCTTGTTGAGGCTTATTTGTAGTTACTTTAAAAAAAATCCTTGTGAGATGGACAGCCACCAACAAATTTATAGGCAAAGCACAGTATTTTGAGAGAATGAAAGAAAATTATTAGCAAAAACAACTAAGTCAACTATAGTTTATGTAAAACGTGTGAAATATTCATTATGTTTACATATAAAAAAGGGAAGATGGAGCCGGGTGCAGTGGCTTACTCCTGTAATCCCAGCACTTTGGGAGGAAGAGGTGAGAAGATTGCTTGAGGTCAGGAATTCAAGACCAGTCTGGGCAACATAGCAAGACCTCATTTCTACAAAAAAAAAATTAATAATAAATAAACAGATAAATAAATAAACTGGGCATGGTGTCACATGCCTGTACTGATAGCCACTTGGGTGTCTGAGGCAGAAGGATTGACTGAACCCAGGAGGTAGAGGCTGCAGTGAGCCATAGTTGTGCCATTGCACTTCAGTTTGGGCAACAGAAAGAGAGCCCCAACTTGCCGGAGATCAGCTCCAGCCGGGTTCAGGGTACCCCAAAGGTGGAGATGGCGTCAGTGACCCGGGGGGGAAGAAGAGAGAGAAAGAAAGAGACTGGACTCTAGTCTAGTGCAGAAGCGATGTGTGTTATTGGGAATTACAATGGGTCTTTTATACACAAAGTCAGATGTGGGAGGGGCGTCCCCCACCCACCATAAACCTTAATCCATGAAACCTTAATCAATGATTGCCTTTAAGCCCTTTTCATATGATAATCTTAAAATCCCATAACAAAGGATAACCTAATCTGTGACTGACATATTCTATAAACCTTTTTCATCCTAAACTGATTGATTTATACCAAGTTAAACAATTCTATAGAAACTTAAGTATTTACTTTACAAACGAAAGTGGCCCATCTTAGAATGTTTGGAATGTGGCCCAGTCCAAAGTTCACAGTTGGCTACCTGCAAGTAACCCAGCCGCATTCTTTCAACAAAATGGCTGTCTTCTAAAACTATATTCTACAATTTATACCTTCAATAAATCCTAAGATCATGACCCAGAAGCCTGTGACCAATACTAAGGCTCTTAGATGTGACACGAGTTTGAATTATAAGTTGTGTGAAAGCCAAAACTGCAGTTTGTAGAAGAATGGGAGCAATGAGCTTCTAAAGTTAGCTTGTGTTCGTCCCGGTCTCAGAGTTTTTATATTTTGAGCTCACAGGAGCTTAATCTGGTTAGTGCTGAGTAGAAAGGGGGAGGAAATGGGGATCAAAAGCTCCCGAACACATCCTAGTGGTCTTGGGGTCAACAGCCCTTCCTGATCCCTAATGCTCAGTGGGCCTCCGTGGCCGGCTCCCAACACCAACTAAAAAAAAAAAATGGGAGAGAGAAAGGAGTTTTCCTTAAAATTTGATGTCACTATGATCAACAACCAAAAAAAAAAAATCAACAAAGTCATAAGATAGACTATATATTGTGTTAGTTGGTAATTAACCCAAATTTTTAGTTGGCTATTCAGAGAATAATGTCCCAAAGTCTGAACTCTACTTTTGTTCAATGTAAGATTTCTCTTATTTGATGAGACATTGAAAAAAAGGAAATGGATAAGGTGATAATGAAGCTAATGGTAGAATTTACATTGAATGAGTCGGTGTAAAGCAAAATATTGTGTTCTTCATTTCTTCAGCACTACAACAGTATATATAAATGCAGAGGCTATTTTCTCCGATCTTAAAATGTCCACGTGGTGCTCTTGACTGATGCTGTTTCTCATCTCCCTTCCACTGCCAAACTTCTCTAAAGGGTGACTCAGACCTTTCTTGCATTTCTCCAATATCCAGTCTTTTCTCAACCCACAGCAATATGAAAATGAAAAGATACACAAGTCACCAGCGTCCTTCTCTTCATTAACTATTCTGGGCTTTCTGCAGGATTTGTCTCCTTGAACCTTTCTGCCCTTGAACCTGCTCACCTGTGCCTTCTCTGACACCATCCCCACTCTTACATCTCTGGCTTCCTCATTGCTCCCTGTGGGGACTGTCTTCCTCTCCCTGGTTCCTACATATGATTATTCCTTGAGGTTCGATAATTTGGCACCCTATTATCAGAGATGAGCAATGTGTGACACACCTCCCATTGGATCTCCATAAGTCTTAGTTGAGAAGATAAAAGACAGATTAAAATGCTAATTCTTTATCCATCCCAAGCTCACCACGGCCTTGGCCCAGCTGCTTTTCAGCCTTTGTACAAATGTTGCTTTTGGTCTTTACCTAAGTAGGCCTGCTCACTAGTCTCAAAATGTCCTGTACAACTCATCTTCATGACTAGTGTCAGTGGAGATACTTGGGTAGGACAGAACCCAGCTATGCAATAAATCACCTTAAACCCTTCTCACAAGTGTCTAGCATAATACACTGCACAAATTATTTGTATTTAATGACTAATTGGCAAATAGTATTACAGCAACTAAGTTGATAAAATTACTTTCTTTGATAAAACTATTTTTGGTAATCTTTGCCAGCATAAAACAATTAGAGACAAATCATGACTTTTTATTAATTAAAGTAATGCCAAAAAAGTTATCTCCTGTGAAGAGTTACAATCAAAACAATTTTAGAAAAATAAATATTTCATTGCAACTTAACCTACAGAAATAATAAAAGACTTGGAAAAAAATTAGGGTAGGCTTAAATCATTGTGTACTAAATTTCGCCCCCTCAGAATTTAAAACCAATCACTTGAAAAGAAAAAAAGATAAATCAGATTTGTAAGTCATGGGTCTGATTAAGACTGCTTTGAAACCTTGGTTCATATTGAGAAATTCATGTTTTGAAGAAACTACAATTATTTGTTTTATCAGTAGTGAATCTTTTTTTTTTTAATCCTTATTTTTTTAGTTGTGATCTCACTCTGTTGCCCAGGTTGGAGTGCAGTGGCATGATCGTGATGATTACAGCTCATGGCAGCCTCGACCTCCTGGGCTCAGGTGATCCTTCTACCTTAGCCTCCCTAATAGCTGGGACTACAGGTCTGGCTAAGTTTTTGATTTTTATTTTATTTTTGAGTTGGAGTCTCACTCGGTCGCCCAGACTGGAGTGCAGTGGCACACTCCTGGCTACTGCAGCCTCAATCTACTGGGCTCAGGCGATCCTTCCACCTCAGCCTTCCAAGTAGCTGGAACTGCAGGCGCGCGATACCACGCCTGGCTGATTTTTTGATTTATTGTAGAGATGAGGTCTCGCCAAGTTGCCCAGGCGGGTCTCAAAGCTGCGGGCTCAGGCAATCCACTCACCTCGGCCTCCCAAAGCATGGGATTACAGGCTGATTTTTTAAAAAATTTTATTCAAAGTCTCACTCTGTTGCCCAGGCTGGAATGCAGTAGCACGTTCATGGGCACTGCAGCCTCAATCTGCTGGGCTCAGGTGATCCTTCTGCCTCAGCCTTCCAACTAGCTGGAACCACAGGCGTGTACCACCACACCCAGCTAATTTTTTTTGATTTATTGTAGATATGAGGTCTTACTATGACCAGCCCAGGCTGGTCTCAAACTCCCGGGCTCAAGGGATCCTCTCCCTTGGCTTCCCAGAGTGCTGGGATTACAGGTGTGAGCCACCATGCCTGGCCTTGAATCATTTTAAATACTGGATTTTGTTAATTGGTATAACTTTTAAAAAGGAAATTAAAGTCAACTGAAATAGAATGGTGCACATAGATGTCAAGAGCCTCTCACCTTTCAGGGCCTCTCCTTCCCTACCCTTGAGAATGAGTGAGTTTTGTAGCAAATAAAATATTAAAATTCACCTTTGAAGGCCATCAGAAGTAGCAAGAGGGAGTTTCCTTCGTTTTATAGATGCTCCATTCTGAGAAACACAAGGATCTACTGTCACCCTTCTAGGAAACCAGGAATGAGTGTCCTGAGGCTCTGACTGGAGGAGGGAGGGACAAAAGGAGAGAGAGGGAGCAGGGAAAGAGTAGAGAAGTAAGGAGAAAGAGGAAACCAGACAGAGGGGATGTCATGTGTCGGTCCGTCTGAGATGCACACCCTGCACACTGGAAGGCAAGCCAACGGAGACAGGCAAGAAACATTTTCAGCCTTTTTCTGGACTCTTCGTGACGGGCTCTGGGTTTGCACCTGCACAACTTTCCAGATACTGTGGCAAGTGACCTACATTTTAAATATTTTTGAAATGGCAGAAAGTCTCTGGGAAACTAAGTGATAACATGGCATAAGATTCAATTCAATATGTATTTACTGAGAACATAGAAATCCCATGGAGAAAGGCAAAGGATAATCCTTTATAGCGCCAAAAGGCTGCTGTAAGCTCAGATCTCCACATCACAAGACTCAAGGCCACGACTCTTCTGGTCGCAATGACAGTTTTACACATGTCTGTGATTATTTGATTAACGTTTGTCAGGCTGCAAGCTCCACAAAAGCAGAGAGTGATTTTTTTTTGTTGAGTTGGAATCTCACTCTGTCGCCCAGACTGGAGTGCAGTGGCTGCTCCCGGCCACCGCAGCCTCGACCTGCTGGGCTCCTTCTGTCTCAGCCTTCCAAGTAGCCGGAACTACAGGCACGTGCTACCGGCCCGGCTAGTTTTTGATTTTATTGTAGAGATGAGGTCTTGCCAAGTTGCCCGGGCAGGTCTCGAACCCGCGGGCTCAGGCAATCCACTCACCTCGGCCTCCCAAAGTGCTGGGATTACAGGCTGAGCCACTGAGCCCTGGATCTTTTTTTATTCACCGTTGTGTCTTAGAGCTAAGCATAGTTTCTAGCACTTGGCCCGCATCCAATAAATATTGCTGATTGAATGAGTGTCAGCCCTTTGAGTGAGGGGCATGATTCCATTTTATAGGTGAGAAAATAGGCGCTGAATACCCAAGACCACACACAAATGCAGGAGTGAGGATTCCAAAACAGCTCAGTCTGACTCCCCAGCTCAGGTTCTTCTGGTATGTCACGCTCCTTCCTCTGGGTTGGAGGGGCTGGGGCTGGCGAGAGAGACAGGCCAGGACACCTGTACTGGGTGAGTACTAGCGTCTGCGCCAGAGGTGTGAACCAGAGGCAGCGAGACAGGCAAAGATGGGGCCCCCAACTCCCGCCCACCGAGAGGAAGCAACCTTGCGCATCGCGAAGGGAATCCAGCATTGTCAGGAAGGTGGAAAGAACGAGGACGCCCTGCGAGGGGGGTGCAGCAGAAGAAATGGGCGTAGAGGGGTGCTAGCAGTTCTTTCTCGCGTCGTATCTGCTGCGATGAAACACGATCCTTGGTCCCAGCTGCAGATGTCAAGGTGATTCAATAAACGACACTTAGCAGCCCGGAGGGGGCTCGTTCACCTGCACAGGTGGTGCTCCCGCGTGCGCGCTATTCAATACGGCGGCCTCATCCTGTGGCTTCTTCCCACCAGTTTGAGGATGGGAGGAGGAGAACTATTTTTATGGGAAAGAGGTTTAGTCAATAAGGGGGATTAGGGCTCTGGAGGGCACTCCGGTGCAACCCCCGTGACTGTTCTGTTAATCAGGCCCCCTGTCAACACCTCTCCCTGCAAGTCAACCAGCCCTACAACGGGATTTATTTCCCAGTAAGCGAAATCCCCGCCAGCCAACTCCGAGGCGCTTAGAAGCGAGCTCTGTGGGAAACAGCAGAGACGAGGAGAGGCTATTTTGGGTGTGGGAACGAGGAGGGAGGAGGGGCGGCGCCGCCGGGCTGGGCGCGGGCGCGCGGGGAAAGCCTCCA
>NW_007249375.1:699633-703336 GCF_000164805.1 Carlito syrichta
CGGGACCGCCGGTGACCTTGGGGCAGCCGCTCGATAGATAGGCGTGGGGGAGTGAGAGAGCTGCGCGTGGCCCATGTGACATGCTGCGGGCGACAGGGTTAACTGCATGCTGACGCCAAGGGATGAAGTTGGGCACAGAGCGCAACTGGCCTTGCATTTTCGGGGGGGGGGGGGGGCTGCCTGCTAGCAAAGCAACGGATGCCCAGAGGGACTGTCTGGGGGACCTGGGTGGTGCCCAGACTGCCAGAGGTAGGGGCAAGTCAGGGCAGAGTGACCTTGGGCAGGTTAACCATTCTGCTTCTCCGTCCCTTCTCTTTTTTCTCATCTTCGAAGGAGGGGCTTGGGTTCTTTGTAGTTCCACAGTGCTGTTGTGCCATTGAACTGTGGGCTGAGAAAGAGCCCCAAATCACCGTTCTGTAGGTACTGGATGTACAAGGCATATCCATGTTCATTCTACGAGGAGTTTCCATTCCTTGGCTCCCAAAGTGGCAAGAAATGTTATCGTTGTATGGAAGATTATGGAGAGAGCAGTCGGTGGTCCAGAGAGTGGCCTCTTAAGAAGCACAGGTTAAAATTCCTTAGTGTCCTGAAGACTATGAACAAGGTCAGGGTTAATACTCTTGAGTTATTTCCTGTAGGTAATCTAACAGGAAACTTTTGTATTTGAACAGGTAAAATCAAAACCCAATAGTGGCAGGCAGCAGCAAATTAAGTGAGTCATTTCTTCAACGTGCACGAGGTTGTGTGTGTGTGCGTGTGTGTGTGCGTGTGTGTATGTGTGTACGTGCGCGCGCGCGCGTGCGCTCTCGCCCTTGGCTTAAAGTCTGTGTACGCCAGTGTTAGAAATTATTTCATAGGAGTAACCAGAAATAATGCTAGAATGATTGGAATCTACAAAAGTGCAGCGCTCTCAGAAACAGGGGCAAACATTTGCAGCTTGCTCTTAAAATAAGAGGTTTGTGAGAGTAAATGCATTCTTTATTAAGAACCCTCCCTAGGATTTGCACATTGTATGTGTCTTCTGAGTCCTGTCACAGAATGTGTGTGTGTGTAGGGGGTTGCTCCTGAGCTCTCATAGACTGTGGCACTTCTATTTTTAACATTGGCTGATACTAAAAAAGACACTCAGGCCCCCTTCCATATTCTCTGTCTATAAGTTCCCTTCTTCCACGGGAAGAGAGGAGATAAGTGCCCTCTCACAGGTATCTTGGGTTGCCCCTTCTATCTTTAGCTTCAGGGCTACCTTTGTTGTTCATTTGAATCTGATTTCATCTGTCAAATATGTGGATTGGGAAACCAAAGTTTCCAGTATTAATGAATAAGCTTCTGCAAGCTTGTTTGCCTGAGGGTTTAATAATCTTTAATCGGTTACATGTTAGAAATCTGCTAGAAAAATCCTTACTGCCCAGGGATTCAACCACTAACCCCTATAGATCCTTTAATGAATCACACCTCATTGTGCTTGGAACCTTAATTAGCAA
This sequence comes from Carlito syrichta, assembly GCF_000164805.1. Taxonomy (NCBI): domain Eukaryota; kingdom Metazoa; phylum Chordata; class Mammalia; order Primates; family Tarsiidae; genus Carlito; species Carlito syrichta. Next base: position 701,115 of record NW_007249375.1, read on the forward strand.
ATTATTCATCTTCCTCTCTCTGCTGGCCACTAACTTGTGTGACTCCAACCTACCTTTCAACGTCTTGTTTCTTGCATCCTGAGCCACACTCCTGCATTTTCATTTTTCTGTCGCTGAGCCCACCTTCTCTCTCTCCCCTGGCATCTGAGCTTGAATGGACGACTTCCTTCTGAACAATCCTCTCTGCTGTGCTCTTCCGTCTCACCAGAGCAGCGATGCTCTTCTGCTTGCTTCTTAGTGCCGCCTCCAAACCATGAACCTATCACCAAGTCTCTTAGACTTAGACTAGGTAGTGCTGTCTGCTTGTGCCCCAGACCCTCCTTCTCTCTTCTGGCACAGTGTTTCCCAAGCTTGGGTGGCTCCTCAGAATCACCTGCAACATTTTTAAAAACGTACATCTTTAGGCTCAAATATACTAAATTAGAATCTTAGAAGGGAAAGGGGTGAGAACTAAAAATTCTTATTTTAGAAACCTGGCTGGGCATGGTGGCTCATGTCTATAATTCCAGCATTTTGGAAGGCCGAGGTGGGAGAATTGCTTGAGCTTAGGAGTTTGAGACAACCTGGGAAATATAATGAGGTCTCATCTCTACAAAAAGTAAAAAAAAAATTAGCCAGACTTGGTGGTGTGCACCTGTAGTCCCAGCTGAGGGAGGCTGAGGCCAGAGGATTACTTGAGCCCAGGAGTAGTTTGAGGATATGGTAAACCGTGATCATGTCATTGCACTCTAGCCTGGGCCACAGAGTGAGACTCGAACTCAACATAAATAAATAAATAAAAACCCCCAAAGAAGGAGGAGCAGTGGGGGAGGGAGGATGAGGAGAGAAAACTCTCTGGATAATTCTGATGTACACCTAGGTTCACTGGGAGTCACTTCACTTGATATTACAAAAAAGTGATTAAAAAATGAGTAACTAGCTTCATTCTCTTCTCTGCTTTGTTTCTTGTTGGTGACTTTGGGGCTTATGTTGGGGCTTTTTAAATTTACTGACATTGAAGTTCTTCAACATAAACTCCCCTAGCCTCAATTTCCACTTCAATTACTAACATCTTGAACTTGTTCAGTCCTGAAGAAGACCCAGCCTTTCAGATCTGTAACTTGGACTTCAGTCTACTCAACTGATTAGCAAATTATTCAGCTTCCTCTCTCTGCCAGCCACTAACTAGTGTGACTCCAACCTGCCTTTCAACGTCTCGTTTCTTGCATCCTGAGCCACACTCCTGCATTTTCATTTTTCTGTAGCTGAGCCCACTTTCTCTCCTATTGCTCTTGACTTTCACCATCACTGAGGACTGTGGTTTCTGAATCGTTTACTGCTTCAATCCTTCAGCCCCTTTGTGGCTCCATTTCTCCACTTGGAGTGTACAGGTTGCTGGAGTATCAGTTCTGTCTGGAATCCTGGAGTCCTTTGTTTAATGTGTTGGGCTTCTCATATTCCAGTCCTTAATCCCAAGTCACCCTCATTATCTGCTTATTCTTCTCCCAGTTCTGCCAAATTTTCCAGGACAGAGTCATAAAGATGTCTGGACTGGTTCCACTGCAAATTTATGCTGGCTCTAATTTCACAATATAAATTCCTACTTTGCCCCTCTCACGCCTCCCAGGCATCTTCCTCTTCCTCTCTTTGTCCTTTATTTTCTCTTTCTCAAAAAAAAAAGTCTATAAGTCTCTTCTCCAGGATTAACTCACATATACCCTACATATCATTCTCTGGACTTTATTTCTTCCTTCATGCCTCTTTTGAAAACTTGCTCCATTTGTTATTCCCTTTCTTCAGTTTCTTTGACCCCTTTTTATTCTCGCTCCACCATACATTCAGGTTATCCTTCTCATAAGAATGTGTGCTAGAGTACCAGCACTGTCCGATAGAACTTTCTGCAGTGAGGGGAATATTTTGTATCTGTGCTGTTCTATATGGTAGTCACCAGTCACATGTCACTTTTGAGCACACAAAATGTGGCTAGCATGACTGAGGAACTGAATTTTAAATTGTAGTTCATTTTAAATTAATTTCAATTCCAATTAAGTAGCCCCATGGGGCCAATGGCTACCGTATGAGGCAGAGCAGTTCTGGACTCTGTGACTCTGTTCAACTTTCCTCAGGTTTCTCTTCTCCGACTGTCTACTCACCTCTTCTGGCTTCACCCTCGTCTTTCTGTTGAAACTGCTTTCTCGGAGGGCTCTGGCACAGGTGTCCTGGTCAAAGATCTGAGGACTTTG
>NW_007249375.1:703356-703818 GCF_000164805.1 Carlito syrichta
CCCCGCAGCTCTCCTTCTGCGCCAGCATCCTTCCTTATCTCTGTGGTATCGGCTGTTCTGGACCACTTGGACCTCATTTGTCTCCTTTTTCTTCCTGGCCTCTAGACACATAGATTCTGTGAGATCCTTCCTTGATCTTTCTCTCTTCCTCTCCTGGCCTCATCCTTCTCTCTCTTTCAGCGTCAACCTCACCTCCGAGCCCACAATAGTGATAAGGAGAAGTGGGCACTTCCCCCGCGTCTCACTGGTGCCCTTGATCACTTGTGTTATATCCTCTAATCCTTGATCCAACTCTGTGAGGCAGATTCTTATTCTTCCTGTGTGTTGGTGAATAATTTTAAATAGAGGGAAGGTAGAATAACTCAAGGAAGGCACTGCTTGTCAAGGAGCAAACCTGGGAAAAGGACTCTGGAAATCAATCCTTTTTTACCTTTTTTTTTTTTTTTTGAGTTGGAGTCTCAC
>NW_007249375.1:703838-704604 GCF_000164805.1 Carlito syrichta
GGCCCCGCGGGCTCAGGCAATCCACTCACCTCAGCCTCCCAAAGGCGCGGGATTACAGGCAGAGCCACCGAGCCCGGCTTTTTAAAAACTTTTTAACTCTGTTTTGCTCAGGCCCCCAGATGACTTCAGATCTGCATTTCAGGCTCTGAGGAGCTTTCTCCAAATTCCACTCAGAATTTTATACTCAGAAGCCTGGTGGTTTTGTCTCCATTTTATCTTCCTGAATCATTTTCTCCCTTTTAAAACTTTTTATTTTGAAATAATTAATCTACAGAAAAGTTGCAAGAATAATTTAAACAATTCTAATATACCTTTCAACCAAATTCTATTAACTTTTTACCACACTTACTTTACCTTTCTCTATCACATTATCTCTCTTTCTTCGTATCTGTCTATATGTATATATGCACAACACACATATATACATACATACACATATACACACATATGCATACAAAACACATGTTGTAATTTTTCCCAAATGATTTCAGAGTAAGTTGTTGACATGATACACCTTTATATCTTAAATATTTATGTTTTTAAAAGGACATATTCTTATATAACACATGCCAAAATCAGAAAATTAACATTGATTCAGTATCATTAGCTAATTGTCAGACCTTATTCAGGTGTCACCAATGTCCTTCATTTAAAAAAAAAAGGAGAGAGGAGAAAAGATATTTTATTATTATTTTTTATTATTTTTTTTAATTTTTGATTTGGAGTCTCACTCTGTCACCCAAACTGGAGTGTAGTGGCTGCTCCC
>NW_007249375.1:704624-715788 GCF_000164805.1 Carlito syrichta
ATATAGACGTAGAGAAGAGAGGCAGAGAGAGAGAAAGAGATAGAGACGGAGTCCAAATAAATACTCCCAGAAACAAAACATGCAGCATTTTAACCAGTCCAGAAATAAAAAAGATAATCAGAGATTATTAAAAACATTTGTGCATGCATAATTAGAAAATCTAGACAAAATGGATACATTTCAAGAATCATATTACCTCCAAAAATAGAAAATGAAAATATTGAAACTCTGATTAGAACAATGAGCCATGAACTGAATCAGTTGAGTGTTTCCAGAAATTTATTCATTTATTCTAGATGTTCTAGTTACACATGTAGAGATTTTCATAGTAGTCTCAGAATCTCTATTGCTCTGAGATTGGCTGTAATGTCTCCTTGTACTTATTTGGATATTTCTCTTTTCTCTTTTGTTAATCTGGCTAGTGGTCTATTAATCTTTCTTACTCTTTTCAAGAACCAGCTTTTTGCTTTGTCAATCATTTGTAGTTTTTTGTCTCAATTTCATTTAGTTCTGTTCTGCTAGCTTTGTGTTTAGTTTGTTCTTGTTTTTCCAGTTCCTTTAGGTTTGAATGTTATGTTGATTATTTGAGATCTTTCTATCTTCTTAATGTGGGCATTTTAGTTCTACATATTTTTCTCTTAATACTGCTTTTGCAGCATTCCAAAGATTTTGGAATGTTGTACCTTTGTTCTCATTTGTTTCAAATAATTTTTTTTAATCAATATTTTTTATTATGGTTTTGTGGGTACTGTTAAGGGTTAGGTGTACAATTACGTTTTATTCAGGCACCCTGTTGATAAGAGGTGTTTCCTCATCCCCAGACAGATATTCACTACTGTTAATTCCATTCCCCCCATAGTTTCCCAGTACCATCAGTCATTTTCTTATAGTATTACATTGCATGTTCAAGGTCCATTATATGAGTGAGAACATGTGATATTCGGATCTTTGTTTCTGTGAGAGGTCACTCAGTATTATAGACTGTAGTTCCATCCAGGTTGCTGCGAAATTCATGAAAAGATATTTTTTAAAAAAAGATATTTTCTGGTCCAGGATCCAACTCAGGACCTTGTGTTTCACTAGTTTTTATGCCTCTTTCATTTCCTTTAATCTGGAACACTTTCCCAGTCATTCTGTCTTTCATGACCTTGACACTTTTGAAGGGTACAGGCCGGTTGTGTTATAGAATGCCCTTTAACTTGGACTTGTCTGATGTTTTCTCGTGAGTAGTATAGTGTGTCCCTGTCAGTGCATTCCTTATGATTTTAGTTTTGCCATCCCCCTCTCTGTCACTGTGTTGGAACACTTGGAATTATTCTGACTTTTGCTCTTCTTCACAGCTGGTTGTTGAATGTTGAGGTGCCCCCTGCACAGTCTCCCTCCATTTGTTCCTTCTTTTTTTTTTTTTTTTGAGTTGGAGACTCACTCTGTTGCCCAGACTGGAGTGCAGTGGGACGCTCCCGACCACCGCAGCTTCAACCTGCTGGGCTCTGGCGATCCTTCCACCTCAGTCTTCCAAGTAGCTGGAACTACAGGTGCGTGCTACCATGCCCGGCTAGTTTTTGATTTATTGTAGAGATGAGGTCTTTCCAAGTTGCCCGGGCAGGTCTCGAACCCGCGGGCTGAGGCAATTCACTCGCCTCGGCCTCCCAAAGTGCTGGGATTACAGGCTGAGCCACCGAGCCCAGCCTGTTCCTTCCTTTTTGTCCCTACTCTCTGGTCTCTGGGGCAACTGTGGCGTGAAGGCCTCTGCACACTAGCCTCACTTGACCCTTCTAGCTGTACCTGCCACTACTTAGCAACAGAAAGTCGTAGTTCTCACTAGTCAGTATTTCCCCTGCTCTGCCCTCTCTCCACCCTTTCCCATGCTGGCTCTGAGTTCATGTGTCTACCCCTTTGAATATCGATTCAGATGTCTGCTACTCATATGCTATTCCTAGTGGTCCAGCTCCAACTGATCCTGCCTTCTGCCCAGTGGCGCTCGCCAGCCTCTCCATTCTTGCGTGGTGGCTTGCTAGTGTTGTTTCCCTGTAGAATGGAAGCTCCTCTGATGCGGGGGCTGTGTCTCCTTCAGCACTAGAGAGGCTCAATGAATATTTCTTGGCTGGACTAAATTATTTGATTAAATTTTTAAGTAAGTGCATGGAATGACCTTGGAGCTGTTTGCTGGCATCTGGTACATGATGGGAGACGTGAGACCCAAGCCTTACCCGAACAGTCATGTGGGTGTTGACTCAAAATAGGATCTTTTAGTAAAACGGTGAATAATTTGAGAAGGTATTTTCATGTTGTAAGTGGAAAAAATTATTTTCCCCTGATGACAACTTAACTTCATTTGTGTGTGTGTCAAGACAAAGAAAGTGCATGTTTGATTTGAAAAAAAGAGTAGGGAAACCTAACACAGCATATTAAAAATGGCCCATCTGGATCTCCACACCCCAAATGAGCAGCCGCATGTAGAGGAATAGCTTCTCCTGCTTACTCCCTCCTATGCAGCCGTGCAGCCGGGAGCCTCCTGCTTCCTCTAGGATGTCTGGCCTCCTCTCTCTTCCTCAGTCCTGCTCCGCCCACTCCACTCTCTATCCCTCCGCCTCCTCTTCTTCCTTCTCACGCTTTTTTTCTGTTCCTTTCTTGTTCTGTTGTTCTCCTTGTCTCTGTTGATTATTTTATTTTATTTTTTGACTTATTGGATATGGTTTTACAGTTCACGAGTCTTTCATATAAAAGCAGGTGATTTTTGAAGAGAGGAAAAACTCAGTTGATATTTACTACTTGGTGGTCTTTTGTTGATTCTTTTTCATAATTCAGTGTTTCTTGGTATTTCTCTTTTTTTAAAAATTTAATTTTTAAAAATTAGATATGGAGTCTCACCATGTTGCCCAGGCTGGTCTCAAACTCCTGGGCTTAAGCAATCCTCCTGCCTCAGCCTCCCAAAATGTTGTGAGCCACTGCACTTAGTGCTAGTATTTTTTTAAATGTAGTTATCATAAAATGGTTTATCATAACAGGAAAGTTATTGGGAATGTGCTGGTTGGTAAACACCAAAAGCCTGAATTTTTCAGTCTCTGCTAAAGCAACAGTGATATTTGAGGTCAAAACTAAGATTTTAGGATGCTGAGGTTATTGGGAACTGTACTATTTTTCTTTCAATGTGTGCCTGCACTTGCTGCTTGGTGGACAGCTCCCCTCACCCCCATTAAGAAGGCTTTTGTGGAGATGAATCCTCTCTGGATGAAGTAGCTACGGCAGTGAAGACGAGAGATTCTGCTGCTGTAGCTAAGTGTTGCTTAAATAAAAAGCATATTTATGTGGGAGAGAATGTGTGGGGGTTGCTTTCGCATTATGGAATTTTTAAAATTGTTTAACCGGGAAGATGTTATTCAGAAACCCCTGGTGCCTTCAGCTTGTTTTTTGTTTATTTCAGATTTCCTTTTCCCCCATTTTTAATTATCTTTAGAAAAGCTCAAGAGTCCTCCCCTGCTTTCTCTAAAATAGTTATAAAATTAATGTGCTGTACTCAAGTCGTTACTCCAAATAAAAGAATCTCTCATGTTAAGCAGAGAAGTCCAGCCCAGTCCCTCTGCATGTGGGAAAAAGGGCATAGACTGGAGACTGGATCTTTCTTCCAAGCCCACACATCCTGAGCTTTTCAGCCAGAGAGTCATATAGGGTGGAGCCAAAATCACCACTAGCTTGCTGGCATTCTGTCTGCAGGAGTATACAAAGTCGTGCCTTCCCCTCCTCTGTGTGATCCTTGGTGCATCTGGGGGGTAGGTAGAGAGTTTACACTGGCTTTTGATAATATTTTTTCTGTTCCAGCTTTTGCATTTGGCAGATTCCCTTTTTAACATTTGATAATGTGCCTTTTCTCATGCTGGAAAGAAAAGTTGCCAAATATCTGGCTATTGATCATAATAAAACACCCTGAAAGTAATATTACAGCTCTTCTTTTTGGGTGTGAGTACCTGGCACACTGATGGGTGACCTGGAGCTGTGTGCCGAGCTCACAGCTGGGGGGGCACCTTGAGTCAGCAATCAATATGTCATTTGGACAGAGCTACTCAATCATTAAAATGATGAGCCTTTCCAAATTAGAAAAACAAAATGGCAAATAAACAAATATTTACGAGTGCCAGTAAAGCGGCGCTGTGCCAGGCTACATGGGGATTACAGATTCAAGGTACAGCTGTGGTGCCTGCTGTCCCAAAGCAGCTCAGTTGGGGAGACATAATCCATGAAAAGTTCAAATAACAATAGAAGATTTAAATAGCTTTTCAAAATAGCTGTTATTAATAGATGAGAACAAAAACCCAACCTGTTTTTGCAGGGGTTCTTCTAAAATGTTAAAATCGTATCTGCGCTGTGGAGAGTGAATTAAAGCAACATCAGTGACCATTCCCTGGGTTGTAGGGGTCTGTCTGTAAATCCATCTGGACCTGACAGAGGCCATGTGTATATTGCAGATTGACCACATCCCTTCAATTATGCAGTAATTGATGCATTAGCTAGAAGACCACTATAATTTTTTTTTTTTTTAAGGCAGAGTCTCACACAAGCTGGAGTACAGTGATTCAGTCATAGCTCACTGCAGCCTTGATCTCCTGGGCTCAAGCGATTCTCCTGCCTTGGAGTCCCAAAGTGCTCAGACTATAGGTGTGAGCTACCACACCCAGCCCCCTGTAAATGGTTTAGGCATTTCAAAGTTCATGTTTATGGGTCAGAAACACAATCACCCCTCACCTTTTCACCTCCAATAAGAATTCCCTTTGTGGATGTGGTCGAGGGGAAAGAACACAAGTCTTGCTAAGTAGACTCAAGGCCATTTCTCAGAGGTCATTGGAATTATTTACCCTGGAACCCTGTGAAAGGATTCTTATGTTCCCTGGAACCTAAGGCTTTTGGAATACTGTGCTGGTGATACCCCAGAGCCTCTGCACCTCTACCATATGTCTGATTCCCTCATGTACAGGCAATCCAGGCTCCATTCACAGCTTTGATGATTGCACCGGGCTCAGACCTTATTATGTGGCCACAAGGGAATGAGATGAGCATAAAAATGGACAACACACTTGCTTTAACCGAACCATAGTTTTTAAAATCTAGAGTCAGTCTTGTTTCTTGGCAACTTCTTCTTTGTTGCTGTTGTTATTATTCACTGGTTTATTCTTTTATTCAAGAAGTGTTTATTGGCTGCATGCAGTGGCTCTCGCCTATAGTCCCAGCATTTTGGGAGGCCAAGGCGAGAGGATTGCTTGAGGCCAGGAGTTCAAGACAAGCCTGGGCAACATAGTGAGACCCATGTCTCTACAAACAAAAACAAAAACAACCCCCCAAATAAACTGGGCATGGTAGTGTGTGCCTGTAGTCCCAGCTACTTGGGAGGCTAAAATGGGAGGATTGCTGAAGTTCGAGTTCAAGGCTGCAGTAAGCTGAGTAGTTGACAGAATGAAATTCCATCTCAAAAAAAAAAAAAAGATAATTTTAAAATCTTTGTGAAAATAGCACACTTACTAAAGTATTTCAAAAATTTGGAAAAACATCATAAAAATGTAGCCAATACCACTATTTACATTCTGATTGATTTCTTTCTGCTGTTTTAAAAGATATGAATATAATAGTATTTATAGTCCTGGAATTCTTCCTTTACCCTCTCCAAGATGGTTGCAGGATATCTGGGTTGCTGAGGTAATAGATGATTGAAAAAAATGGCAAAGTGAGTCAGGCAAGCTTCATCTGCCATTGACGTAGTTTTGTCAAGGATGGGTATTTTGGTGTGAGGATGTGAACATCCTAGAGACCATGTACAGCCTTGATGACTTACCCTCATTTCCCCCAGATCTGCCTCTCAGCCATAATGCCATCCCTGAATATACTAGCCTAATATATTTCTTCCAAGGACTGCTCACCTATTCTCAAAAATTCTGATTAGCAATGGAACAGGACAGAGAATCTGGAAATAAAATCATAAACCTCCAGTCAACTCATCTTTGACAAAGTCAACAAAAACAAACACTGGGGTAAGAAAACCATATGTAGCAAATGGTGCTGGGAAAAACTGGCTAACCACATGCAGAAGAATAAAACTATACCCATGCCTATCACCATATAAAAAATTAACTCAAAATGGATCAAGAATTTAATGTAAAACCTCAAACTATAAGAATCTCAGAAGAAAACTGGGCAACACCCTCCTGGACATCAGAGTAGGGCAATGAATTCATGACCAAGTCCTCAAAAGCAAATGCAACAAAAGCTAAGGTTCACAGGTGGTAGCTTATTAAGCTAAATAATTTTTGCATGGAAAAACAAACCATCAAAAGAGTAAAGAGCCAATCCACAGAATGGGAAAAAAATATTTGCAAGCTATGCATCCAACAGAGGTCTAGATATCCAGGATCTACAAGAAACGCAAATGAATTGGCAGGGAAAAAAAAATAAACAACCTCGTTAAAAAGTGAGCAAAGGACATGAACAGACAGATGCTTCTCAAAAGAAGACATACAAGCAGCTAACAAACATGCAAACATGCTCAGCTTCACTAATCATCAGAGAAATGCAACTCAAAACTGCAATGAGACACTACCTCATACTGATCAGGATGGCTATCATTAAAAAGTCAAAAAACAACAGGTGTTGGCGAGGCTGCAGAGGAAAGGGAATGCTTCTATACTGTTGGAATGTAAACTAGTTCAACTAGTGGAAAGCAGTGTGGTGTTTTCTCAAAGAACTAAAAATTGATCTACCATATGATTCAGCCATCCTACTTCTGGGAATATACCCAGAGGAACATAAATCACTGTACCAAAAAAGACACTTGCATGTGTATATTCACTGCAGCACTATTCACAGCAGCAAAAAACATGGAACCAATCCAGACGCCCATCGAAAGTGGGCTGGATATATGTGGCACATATACATGATGAAACACTACGCAGCCATAAAGAAGAGCAAAAATAATGTCCTTTGCAGCAACATGGATGCAGCTGGTGTCCATCATTCTAAGTGAACTGTCACAGAAACAAAAAAACCTGAATACTGCAAATTCTCACTCATAAGTGGGTCCTAGACAGGAGGCATGTGAGCACAGAGGCAGGAACAACTGATGCTGGGCACTAGTAATGGGAGGAGGGAAGAAGGGGGGTAAGGGGCACATACTACTCGTTGGGTACCATGTCCACTACCTGGGGGAGAAAGGGCTCACTGGAAGCCCAAACCTCACCTGAATACAGTTTACTTATATAGCAAATCCTCACATGTACCCCACAACTCTAAAATTAAAAAAAATTTAACTAGGGAGAACAAGAATTTAATAATCTAGAAAATGAAAAAAATTCTAGTCAGTAGTGAGGAGGGGTGAGCTGCCTATTAAGGAAGAGTCAGGGTATGTTTATTTGTGCTGTTTTTATTTCCTTTGCCCCTAATTTGGAGGCACTCCCCAATCTAGACCCTGTGTTTTTTCTGTGGAAAACTCCTGAGGTTAGTGGCGGCCCTTCCTTTGACCTTATCAATCTAGATACGTTGACTTTGGAAATTAGGCATCCTGGCCATAGTTGCACAGCCTTCTTCTTTCTCTTCTTACCAGAACAAATGATTTGGTCAGAAACCAACCAGCTGCACCACAGAATAATTCTAGCAATCTGGCGTGGGAAAGCTGATGGAGCAGGGGTGGTAAGTGAAGAGGGAAACAGCATCAAAGGTAGCCTCAAGTCTATGGAAGCATCCAGGCATGGACAGAGAAGGCCTGGTGGGCGGGTCACATAGGAGAGAGAAGGCAGTCAGATAACTGGTGGCCTGGGCATACAGTGGGGCAGTGGTTGCTTTGCCCTTGGCCTCCTGCCCCATCCATCTCTGCTGGGTCAGTGTCCAGCAGGCTTCTCCCTCTGCGGAGGAGGAGGAAGAGGAAGAGGAGCAGGGTATGCAATGCTGGCAGTGGTAATGGTGGCAGAGAACTTAAAATTGTGTAAGGTCCTTTGGTCCTTTAATCTCCTAAGTTAAAATGTTTGCACCCTGGAAATGATGGTGTCATGCTGTGAACCTCTGGCTCCAGGTCCTGGTTATAGTTTTATATAGCATGTACTACACATCCACTCTGTTTTTTTTTAAAACCTTAATATTAGAGCTAGCACATAAATATTTTCAATGTTACTTCATAACCATTATTTTAAATAGCTATTGATATTTTTGGGGTGGATGAGCCATGTTCTAATTAACTAGTCTTCTAATATTGGACATTTAACCAGTAATCAATTATAGAAATATTATCATCTAGTTAAGACCCCAAAAAAGTCAGCAGGGATAAAATGCTTTAAGGGTGGAGATTTGACAGAGAGTTCATGGTCCTATAATGTACAGGGTGAGATTGAGTTCTGTGCATGCCCTAGAGAACTACAATTTGAACTAGTCTGTGATCTCTTGCTCTTTACATATATGTATTTCTTTTCTTTCTTTCTTTCTTTTTTTTGAGTTGGAGTCTCACTGTGTTGCCCAGGCTGGAGTGCAGTGGCACGCTCATAGTTACCATAGCCTCAACCTGCTGGGTTCAGGTGATTCTTCTGCCTCAGTCTTCCAAGTAGCTGGAACTACAGGCACAAACCTCCACGCCTGGCTAATTCTTTGATTTTTTTTTTTTTTTTTTTTTTTTTTTGTGAGTTGGAGTCTCACTCTGTCACCGAAGCTGGAGGGTAGTGGCATGATGGCTACTGCAGTCTCAACCTGCTGGGCTCAGGTGATCCTTCTGTCTCAGCCTTCCAAATAGCTGGAACTACGGATGCACGCCACCATGCTTCGCTAAGTTTTGTGATTTATTGTAGAGACAAGGTCTCACCAAGTTGTCCAGACTGGTTTTGAACCCTTAGGCTCAGACAATCCTGTTGCCTTGGCCTCCCAAAGTGCCGGGATAACAGGCTGAGCCACCGCACCTGGCCAATTTTTTGATGTATTGTAGAGATGAGGTCTCACCAGGTTGCCCAGACTGATCTTGGACCCATGGACTCAGGCATTCCTCTCACCTCGGCCTCCCAAAGTGCTGGGACTATAGGTGTGAACCACTGTGCCCGGAACATATATGATATGTATTTTTAAGTGGAGCAGAAATTTTATTTCTGTCTTTTGTAATGATATAGAGAAAAATTAAGCTTAAGAAGTAAGACATTCATTTAGTCAAAGCCCCCTGTATTCCTCTGTCTGATTTCCATTATCTCTCACTCAGAGATAAATATGACCCTGATTTGGTGTTTATTTCCATATTGATTTTTAGATGTTATAGACTTGGCATATTATTTGGTATATTTTAAACCCTTATATAAAATGGCATTATATAGTGTCCATATCCTTCTTCAACTTACTTTTTTCACTTAATGTATTTGTGATATTCATTCACATTGGGACTTATCATTTTAATTCATTTATTTTCAATATTGCTTGTTCTTTCATTGCATCAATATATCACAGTTCTTCATTCATTTGCCCAATGGTGGGTTTTCATTCCTCCTTTCTCTACTTTTTTGCTATTAGAAACAATACTGATTTAACTATCCTTGTAAATATTTCCTTATGGACACATTTGGAAAGGTTTTTTCCTGAGTATTTCTTAGTAGTAGAATTACTGGGTCTCATGGCGTTTGTGCATCTATTTTGTGCTTTCCTAGTTATTGAGCATTGCTTTCTAAAGAGGTGGTACCAATTCACATTCCCATCTGATGTTCCTGTTGCTCCATATATATTCCTGTTAACATCTATCTACCAGACTTTATTTTTGCCAGTCTGATATGACGAAAATGCTGTCTCTTGTGATTTTTACCTCTTGCGGCCAATTCGATTTCTGTTCTAATTTGCTTCTACAAGCCGTAACAGAGCCAATGTTACAAAAAACCTTGTTAAAGTTCTTATTCTTTCTTCAATATTCTTTTGAGATTTTCTAAGCCATTTGGAAATCTATTAAATGACTTAAAACTTAGATAATAAAGTAAATATTCTACTCCCAGTGAACAGAATTACACCCTATGGGATTTAGTATCAGAACCTCGGCTGACTGCAAAAGCCTCCTGAGTACAGGTGACTGCCAGTTGGCTGTATCCTCTTGGTTAGAAGCAAGTCACAGGTCCCACCTACACCCAGGGAGGGTATCACATAGGTGTGAAGATGGAGACAGAGATGGGGGGGCATCTTACAAGTCTGTCCACCACAGCAGGTACATGTTTTGATCATCACATTTCAGCATCATGGGTTCCAGTGTCATGGGTTTAGATCAGTATGGATAGGACAGTCAGAGATGATCAGGCATCAAGGGGCTGACTTGCTCCGATCTGGTTCCCAGAGGAGGCATAATTCCAATATATTGATTTGCAATGAGAACAAATAGCGGGCAGATAGATGGGGCCTATGTCGGCTAATTCCTGCATACTCTCCTTTTATTCACATCTTTGGGGGAAGCTGAAAGTATGGACTCAGAGCAGGAGGCGTGGACAGGATTATCTTAGTGACTAATGTCATTGGACCGCAGAGCCTAATGCGTCTCCATCCTTCCTGCTGCTTGAGATTCTTAGGGTCCTGGAAACTCTGATACATTCTCTCTCTTCAAACTCTGCTTTTATGAGACATGCTATGTATACTATCCCCCTTCCAGTTGCACCTGCCTTCTCTGGTCAATTGCTTAAATTCAATGCTATGAAATTACTTCTGTTCAGTCATCTATTCTTGAAGCTCACACATCCAGCAGACATTTATTGATCAGCTGTATGCGCCGGGGGCTTGGGATATAGCTGTGGACAATCAGCTTCTCATGGAGCACATAGCCTAGAGCCAAAGGCTGACACTGAACCAGTATGATGAGGGTTTGCTTGTTTCAATAATGAATGTCATCAGTGCCTTGGATCATTTTAATAAATCAGCTGTTTTCATATCTTCTTGATTCTTTGCATTTCATTGTCAGAGTCTCACATTTACTTGACCTCAAACTCCTTGCCTCCAGCAGTCCTCCTACCTCAGCCTCCCAAAGTGCTGGGATCATAGGGGTGAGCCACTGTGCCTGACTGCACACCTTAACTTGAATTTGGAACGTAGTTTTTTTTTGTTTTTTTTTTTGAGTTGGAGTCTCACTCTGTCACCCAGACTGGAGTGCAGTGGCCGCTCCCAGCCACCGCAGCCTCGACCTGCTGGGCTCCGG
>NW_007249375.1:715889-757705 GCF_000164805.1 Carlito syrichta
GCTTATTTTTTATTTTATTGTAGAGATGAGGTCTCACTGCCCAGGCGGGTCTCGAACCCGCGGGCTCAGGCAATCCACTCACCTCAGCCTCCCAAAGGCACGGGATTACAGGCTGAGCCACCGAGCCCGGTTGGAACGTAGCTTTTAATCTGCCCCATTGATTTTCTAACTACCTGCATCCTTTCTTAGAACAAAAGGAAGGAAAATAAGATACCAGAAAGCTGAACTACACCATGATTATAAACAGTATTTCAGTGTAAATGTACAACAACAAGGGAATGTTTGACAATTATGTTGTATCTATTCAGTACAATATTACGAAGGCACTAAAAATTGCAATGCTTATCTTTATATATTTACATGGAAAGATGTTCACGATGGAGTGTCAATTAGAAAATGCAAGGTACTCATAGTGTATGAAGTTTGATTTCATTTTTTTAAAGGAAAAGTGATGAATCCTAGAGAGAGAGATTAAAAAATGTACATTGGGCCAGGTGTGGTGGCTCGTGCCTGTAATCCCAGCTCTTTGGGAGGCCGAGGCAGGAGCACAGGAGTGAGACCAGCCTAGGCAACATAGTGACACCCTGCCTCTGCCAAAAAAAAATTAGCTGGGCTTGGTGGCACACACCTGTAGTCCTAGCTACTGGGAAGCCTGAAGTGAAAGGATTGCTTGAGCCCAGAAGTTCGAGGCTGCAGTGAGCTGTAATAGTACCACTGCACTCCAGCCTGGGTGACAAAGTGAGATTCCCAACTCAAAACAAAATGTAAATTAATAAAGAATTAGTAACTTTCTGAGTGGTGATTTTTACTTTTTTCTTTATGCCTTTACATAGAACCTGAATTTTAATATTATATTCCTTTTTTTTTTAATCGGAGTCTCACTCTGTCGCCCAGACTGGAGTGCAGTGGCATGCTCATGGCCACCGCAGCCTCGACCTGCTGGGCTCAGGCGATCCTTCTGCCTCAGCCTTCCAAGTAGCTGGAGTTGCAGGCATGCGCCATCACGCCTGGCTAATTTTTTGATATATTGTAGAGATGAAGTCTTACCAAGTTGCCCAGGCTGGTCTTGAACCTGTGGGCTCAGGCAATCTTCTCACCTCGGCCCTCCAAAGGGCTGGGATTATAGGCATGAGCCATCGTGCCTGGCCTATATTACTTTTTTTTTTTTTTTTAGTTGAAGTCTCGCTCTGCTGCCCAGACTGGAGTGCAGTGGCAGCAGCCACTCCCGGCCACTGTAGCCTCGACCTTCTAGGCTCTGGCGATCCTTCCACCTCAGCCTTCCAAGTAGCTGGAACTACAGGCGCGCGCTACCACGCCTGGCTAATTTTTTGATTTATTGTAGAGATGAGGTCTCGCCTAGTTGCCCGGGCGGGTCTCGAACCTGCGGGCTCAGGCAATCCACTCACCTCAGCCTCCCAAAGCACGGGATTACAGGCTGAGCCACTGAGCCCGGCTCTATATTTCCTTTTTAATTACAAAAATCATTTTTCAGTTTAAGAAAAAGTGTTTCTTAAAGTATTCTGAATTTCTTCAAACAAAATATATGTTACAAATTTTTCTCTTCCTGCATGTGTTCTGGTTTCAAAAAACAAGTAACAACAGCATTGCTTCAAGCCAGTTGCAAACCCACCACTCACTGATGCCAGGAGGATAAGCTTTGGTCATATGAAAGGGTGGTAGCAGGTACCTAATACTTTTTCCATTAACTCCAGACAGTAGGCAGTTTAATATCTCTTTAAGTTAACAAATGCATACTATATGCCTTTTCTGTAAAATTTTATGTAAAAATAGGCATGTATTCTATCAGATGTGCAGGAGAGGGCATTAACCAAGAAAAAGAAAGGAACCAGCCCTTCCTAGAAGCTGATCCAGTGTCCTAAGGCCAGGCACTATTCTGGATGCCCCATAGCCTTGTTATGGGGAATGCCTGATGATTAAGAGACCAAAGTCCTAGGTTCAGATCCCTGCTCTGCTCCTACTTGGCCACATGATGTTGGGCCAATGGTTGAACAATTCTAAGGCTTGATTTTCTCTAGTTCAATGGAGATCATAAGAGTAGCCCTGCTTGGCCAGGCACAGTGACTCATGCTTTTAATTCCATTGCTTCAGGAGGCTGAGGTGGGAGGATTGTGCCAGGCGGTCAAGACCCATCTCTACAAAAATAAAAAAGAAAAGAAAAGAAAGAGTAGCCCTTGTTGGGTGTGGTGATTCACGCCTGTAATCCTTGTGCTTTGGGAAACTGAGGCAGGAGAATTGCTTGAGTCCAGGAGTTTGAGACCAGTTTGGGCAGCATTGCGAGATCCCTGTCTCTACAAAAAAATTGAAAAATGAGCTGGGTGTGGTGGTGCACACCTGTAGTCCCAGGTGCTCTGGAGGCTGAGGTGGGAGGATCACTTGAGCCCAGGAGTTGGAAGCTGCAGTGAGCTGTGATTGTGCCACTGTATCCCGGGCTGGTTGAGACCTTGTCTCAAAAAAAAAAAAAAAGAAAAAGAAAAAAGAGTAGTCCTTCATACACATTCATGAGGATGTGGATTTCATTTTTTTAAAGGAAAAGTGATGAATCCTAGAGAGAGAGATTAAAAAATGTACATTGGGCCAGGTGTGGTGGCTTCCTAAGTGCCTGACCTTCACGAATCAGCACTCAGTAAGCGTGAGCAGCTATTGGTTACATGATCAGCAACCCAACAAACTAACGCTAGCTTGCTAAGATCATACAGCTCGTGAGGAAGCCAGGATTCAAGTAAGGGCCTTTCTGACCCCACTGCGCATGTTTGCCATAATAGAAAAACATGTTGAACTATAGTTGTGTAAAAAGAGTGTGAGAGAAGGGACAGGAGAGGCAGTAGAAGGAAGGGAAATGGGCCTAAAAATGGAAAGCGAAGGGAAAGGACAAAGGAAAATGAATGGAGAGTAATCAATGGTAGGGAAAGAAAAACAATTGCCAGAGAGGAGGCAGGGAGAAGATGAGGGAGAAGTGGGTAGAGGGACAAGCTCCAGTTCATTCTCCAAGTCCCTCTTCATGCTTGGCCAGATCCCGTCCTGGGGCTGGCTACATCCAGGTCTAATCCCCTGGGTCTTGGGCTGGTATCTGCCTCTGTGACTCCTCCCTTCCTCTGGCGTCTGCCTGCTGGACGCTTTTCCCTTCCACCACCCTATATCCTGAAACTTCCCATTGTTCCTCACTGTCCCTGGGGTAAACTCCAGAGTCCCGCATTGCTGGAGATGAGTTAGAGAACAGCTCCCACCTGTCTTTCCAGACACACATTCAACTGTTCTCCGCCCTCTATCATTTCACTCTATTTTTAACTATAAGGAAATAGGCATTTTCCCCCCACCATCAAATTACAACCACTTTATTCATAAATGCTTTGCCAAGTTCTAACACTTGGCATAACATATCAGCGGTATATTTTAATAGTGAATAAAAAATTAGCTGTTAGGTTTTACGTAATTGGTATTCAACTTTTCAGCAAAAACTGTCATTTTAATTTATTAGATTCATTTATCATTTTACATTAAAATGATACTGTAGGTATTTCTATTCAATGTCACATGGCTTATAAAATATAATTGGTTGACATTAATATCTCTGTCATTAAAATATTAACACATTCATATGTATCTAGATCCACTTGCTTTTTTGCTTCTTCCTTCCTCAAAAAGTTGTAATAATCACAAATAACTATTTTGATTTAGATAATGGCATTCCCCTTTACTCTTGTGTTGAATTTCTAAATTCTTTTGCTATATTGTATATATGGAACATTATTTTACTTTTTCTTCTTTCTTTTTTTTTTTTCTTGAGTAGGAGTCTCACTCTGTCGCCCAGACTGGAGAGCAGTAGCTGCTCCCGGCCACTGCAGCTTTGACCTGCTGGGCTCCGGCGATCCTTCCGCCTCAGCCTTCCAAGTAGCTGGAACTATAGGCACACACTACCACGTCCGGCTAATTTTTTGATTTATTGTAGAGATGAGGTCTCGCTAAGTTGCCCAGGCGGGTCTCGAACCCGTGGGTTCAGGCAATCCACTCACCTCAGCTTCCCAAAGCACGGAATTACAGACTGAGCCACCGAGCCTGGCTTTTCTTATTTCTTTCAATTATTTTCTCCTTGCTTTACCTCCCTGTTCCTTCCCCTGAGTTCTCCAAACTTTTTTTTTTTTTTTTCCTGAGTTGGAGTCTCACTCTGTCGCCCAGCCTGGAGTGCAGTGGCCGCTCCTGGCCACTGCAGCCTCGACCTGCTGGGCTTCGGCGATCCTTCCGCCTCAGCCTTCCGAGTAGCTGGAATTACAGGTGCACGCTACCACGCCTGGCTAATTTTTTTGATTTATTGTAGAGATGAGGTCTCGCCTGCCCAGGCGGGTCTCGAACCTGCGGGCTCAGGCAATCCACTCATCTCAGCCTCCCAAAGGCACGGGATTACAGGCTGAGCCACCGAGCCCGGCTAAACTTTTTAAACTTATAAAATAGATACTGTTTAATATAACAGTGAATCATGATAAAATCAAACAGCATGCAACTCAGACCTGTGTGATAAGGTTGTAGACCAACTTGCTATATCAGAGATTAGATTAATAAATGTATAGGAGGTGATAACCTCAGGCAGAAATGACAGAATTAGCAATGGGAAGATCTGGAAATGACGCTTGAGAAGTTACTTAATCCCGTGATTTATGTATTATCAGTCTTTATTCATCTGCATTACAGATCTCATGTTCTGACAAAGAGTCATAATACTAACGAACCAGGCAACCTAACAGATTTGCAGAAACTCACCACATTCTTGGAAGGGCACCAGTTCTGAATGAGTTGTGAACTCATGCCATGTGAAATTTCCTGCCATAGAGCTGCATGGCACATGGTAGGGTTTGCTTCTGAAAAGCCATCTTCTATAATCAGTGGAGTGTAGAGGCCTTTTTCAAAAAGTCAGTGTGGTTGGGCTTTGGTAGCTCATCCAGATAGATGTAACGACCTGCAGAGAAGGGAATGCTAGAAGTCTACATTCATTCAGACACTTATTGAGTGTCTAATATTTGGAATTTAGTGTTAGTAAAAGTTATACTTTTTAACTAAACCATATTCTCTAATGCCTTTATTGCTATAGTTTCTGATCCTGCAGCACTCATCATTCATTCACTCATTAATAAACATATATGGAGTCTTCTTTTCTCCCTTATTACCCACAAGCTATGGCGTCTTCTAGATCAGCTCTATGTCTATTAAGATTTGAAACTTACCTTTAAGAGCATGTAGTTTAGAAGGGGAGACAGATTATTAAACAGCTAAAAATAATACAGCATAATAAGTAGCATAAAAACAGGTAAAGAGCTGAAAAAATACAAAAGAGGGAGCCATTTTATAGAATTGAGGTGATGGTGGGGCCTTAAAGGGTGAATAACAGTTTTCCAGGCTGGCCTTGGTGGGAGGGGCGTTTCCGATAGAGCATGTTTGTACCTTTGTATGATGGCAAGAGAGTGCAGAACATATCCAAGGTGGTAGTTGGAGTGGCTGTGAGGAAGGTTGAAGTTGCCTGGAGTAGGTGAGTACGGTAAGGAGTGGCTACATATGAGGTTGGAAGAGTATGTTAGGCCATAGTGTATTGAGAAGAAAGGAAGTGGCGGTTGAAGAATTGAAGAGAAAAGCTGTGGAATTATCTCTCCATTCCCTGCTTGGGGAAAGCCTTTTCATTCTCATCAGTTCTGCCCTGACCTATCTGCCACCCAGGAAAAATTAGTCCCTCTCCTTTTTTCCCTCTCCATGTGTTTTTCTCCTACGGTTAGCCACTTAACTCATTGTTTTATTATTAGTTTAGGTGACTTCTTCTGTAGGAAGTGTTTTTGTCTTACCTATTTAGGTTATTTAGCTACATAATAGATGCCATAGAGCATCTATTCGGTAAACTAATTCTGTAAATTAATATCTCAACGGATGTGTCTTACAATTTTAAAATTGCAAGGATTCTATGCTTCTAAATAACAGCATTTTCCACACTGGCCTAATTTTATTTACAGTAGCCTCCTCACCTTGTCCATGGTTTTGTTTTCCACATTATCCGAGGTCAACCATGGTCAAAAATATTAAATGGAAAATTCCAGAAATAAGCTTTAGCTTGTGCACTGATCTGAGTAGTATGATGAAATCTTGTGCTGTCCTGCTCCTTCCTGTCTGAAAAGGAATCATCCCTTTGTCTGGCATATCCATGTCATGTATACTCTCCTCCATGGGTCACTTAGGAACCGCCTCTGTTATCAGATCAAGGGTGTTGACATGCTTGTTATCAAGTAAGCTTTATTTGACTTAATAATGGCCCCCAAACACAAGAGTACTATGCCTAATATATAAATTAAACTTTCATGGGCATGCATAAATAGAAAAAATGCAGTCTATAGAGGGTTCAGTACTCTCCATGATTTCAGGCATCCACTAGGGGATGCTTGGAATGTATTCCCTACAGATAAAGGGGTGGTGGGGGAAACTACTATAGTATACATGGCAGAAATTCTTGTCTTTGACTATGAAGAACTCCTTGAGCATTGTAGTTTGTTTGGCATGAATTCTTTTTTTCTTAAATGTAATTTGTTTAAATTTAAAGTTCTTTTTCTAGGAAAGTAAAAGGTTCACATTCAAAATTCTAAAAATAAAACACTGGAGAGATGATGCCAAAACAATGGTTTCAATCAGAAACGCTTTCTGAATCCAGAGTGTAAATGAGAATTAATTACAGAGTCAGATCACGGTTACCAGGCATTCATTGTTTTAGGGCAATTGACAGCAGTGTTGAGAAACCTAAGTAATGAAATAGTTTAAAAACCCTTCAGTTTTATTCTGATTTTTAATGTGTTGTGATGACCAAATGTGCCTTATATGCAAGATGTAATATGAAATGATAATATCTTATAATAAATTTTTTTTTTTTAGTTGGAGTTTCACTCTGTCACCTAGGCTGGAGTGCAGTGGCATGCTCATGGCCACTGCAACCTCGAACTTCTGGGGTCAGTCGGTCCTTCCACCTAGGCATTCCAAGTAGCTGGGACTATAAGCATGCACCACCACGCTCAGCTAATTTTTTGATTTATTGTAGAGATGAGGTCTCACCAAGTTGCCCAGACTGGTCTTGAACCCATGGACTCATGGAATCCTCTCACCTCGGTCTCTCAAATTGCTGGTATTATAGGCATGAGCCACTGCACCCAGCCATGTAATACCGGCCATATAATATAGTTTTAAAGTTTAATGAAGAATATCATTCTCATTCCCTTAATGGATAGATCGGTTTTCCCAAATCAGATGACATGGATCTTGTGCCATTTCATTTAAGATCAGTTTAGAAACATGTGCTCTCAATTTGCCGTGGAATTAGTAGTGAAAATTTGCTGAAATCAATTCACTAAGGTAATGCTTTGCAGATTTCTGCAGAGAGGTGTAAGATTGAATAAGCTTGTTAAAAAACTATAGTTTCTAGTTGGGTGTGGTGGCTCATGTCTGTAGTCCCAGCACTTTGGGAGGCGGAGGCGAGAGGATTGCCTGAACCCAGCTGTTGGAGACCAGCCTGGGCAACTTGCCGAGACCTCATCTCTACAATAAGCCTTGGAAGGCTGAGGTGGAAGGATCGCCTGAGCGCAGCAGCTCAAGGCTGCGGTGGCCATGAGCATGCCGCTGCACTCCAACCTGGGTGACAGTGATACTCCAACTCAAAAACAAGCAAACAAACAAACAAAAAATGCAACAACTCTAGTTTCTATAACAGTGGTTTCTCAAGCTTGGGATGCAGATTTAGCGTGAGAAATGGTTAGGAAACTTCATTTAACAGTCCTTGTTTGTCTAGCAAGGCTTAGCAGTATTAATTTCAGGAGCATTTTGATTTTACTTGATTTCTTTTCTCTTTATTTGGAAGCAGTCACTGTTTATTTCATATATAAGACATAAAGCATTTAATCATGTAACTGATCAGTGTATCAACATAATTTATGATCCACTCAATAACTTAATAATAAGCTTTTGAGGTTAAGTTCTAGATATAAACTGTTAAATAATTTAGTACTTATTTTTTCAACAGATGTGAATTATTAAAAAGAAAATGGCCCAACAGAGTACTGTACTTCCTTCTCTTGTCACTGAGGAAAGGCATAATATATGGAAAATATGCATCTAAGGTATACTTTTCGTTTTCACCAATCCCATGGGTGCTGCTAGTGGGTGTGATAGTTGTTATAAATAAAAGCTCAGCTGTTACATTATCCAATAATATTTTTGTTCAAGGGCAAGAGAAGCACTATTGTGTCATCTCTCCTAGCTTTCCATTTATGGGACACTGTGGACCACTCAGTGACTCCAAGAGGTAGATATTTCATGGTAGTTCTATAGTAGGATTGAACTTCTGTCAACAGTAAAATATAACTCTGGAGGCTTGAGGCTTAATGTCCCTGTTAACCCTTTTAAATCCAAAGTTGCAGCTGAGTGCTGTGGCTCACGGGAGTTTGAGACCAGCCTGGGCAACTTGGTGAGGCGTTATCTCTACAATAAATAAAACAATTAGCCAGGCATGGTGTTGTGCACCTTTAATTTCAGCTACTTGAAAGGCTGAGGCAGAAGGATCTCTTGATCCCAGCAGGTCGATGCTGCGGTGGCCGTGAGTGCCTCTGCATTCCAGCCTGGGCGACAGAGTGAGACACTGACTCAAAAAAAAAAAAAAAAAAAAAAAAAAGTTGCAGGTTAGGTGTCCATAGACCAATATTGGCTGAGGAAAGTACATTGCTTGACCTGCATGATCTTAAATACTTTTAAAATGAATTGTCCACTTTTAAAAATCAGATGATTTTACATACAAGTCTGGATTTGCTAGCTCTTTTTGAAATATCAGACAAGCTGGAAAAATAGAACTGCATTCCCAACTGGTCACTTCTGGGTTGAGCAGAATTATGGCTCCCTTTAGTTGGGAAATGCCTTTGTCAAAGTCCCTACCCTATTGCATTATCCATAGTGTGCTTCACTCATGTATGTCACCTGCTTAACCAATGTAGGCATCTGAATTTGTAACCACAGCATCAGGGAAAAGGAGGAGGAAGAGAACATGTCAGAAGACTTTGTTAGTGAACTTGATCTTGATAAGACAGTTAATGTTGGGGAGGCACCTTGATGTGCCCAATTCTGCCACCCTCTTGCTTGGAAGTCATGGAGCCTGCCATCAGTACTCAGTCTGTGGATACAAGTATTTAAAGATCTTGCCTGGCTCACGAAGAAAACTATTTTAGGCAGCAACCTTGCCTCAGACCCCTTTTAGCTTGTGGGGATAGTTTGTATGTTTCCTTCTCTGGGAAGTTTTGAATCTGGCTTTAACAATTATTTTTTTCCCAATTAGCAGCACTCATCCTGTGGCTCCCTTCCACAGGCGTGTTAGAACCATGCCCCGACACAGCCAGTCCCTGACCATGGCACCCTACTCATCGGTGAGCCTGGTAGAGCAGCTGGAAGATAGGATCCTTTGCCATGAGAAGACCACCGCTGCCCTTGTGGAGCACGCCTTCCGGATCAAGGATGACATCGTTAGCAGTCTGCAGAAAATGCAGAACAAAGGAGGAGGCGACCGTTTGGCCAGGCTTTTCTTGGAGGAGCACATCAGAAACATAACTGCCATAGTGAAGCAACTTAATCGGGATATTGAGGTAAGATGTGTGAAAGTCAGATTGGCTGTGTCCCTTTCCACAGAGTTCTCCATGTCAGGAGGTCACCCAACTCCCATTTCCACCTCTCAGGCAATAGCACATGTGACCAAAACTGTCTATCTTGTCTATTCTTAATGATTGCCAAGGAGACAGCTTGCACAAATATTCTAATTAAATTTATTCCAGTATTTGATAGCAGTTACTGTCAGCGTTATTTATGTTTATTCTAAATTTACCTTGCTGATTATTAAAGCATTTTGTTTTGTTTAGCTTTCAGTGGAGAGAAAGAACTGGTCAAATAGTTTCACTGTAAAATCCTTCATATCTTTGAAGACAGCTATTAAGTCAATTACTAGGTTGGCATTTGCTGTTTCAGATGAAATGTTTCTAGGTCATAATGATTATATGTAATACAGTTTATTATTTAAACAGCTTAGGTATTTATTTGAATTGCTTCTTATACTCCCCTTTTATTGCTCTATTTTTCTCTGAAATGAGCCCAATAAAAGGCCAATGTTACCTATTTTTAGATTTTGTAAACAGGAATCACACAATTTAGTTCAGAAACTGAAGATCATTTAGGATCTGGGCTTTCATCACTGCATAATGTTAATATCTTTCACATGTAAGTATTAAATATATTAATAATAGATATATGGCTAGATTAAGGAAAATCTTGTTTCCTGTCATGGAGATTGTATCTGAAGTATGCTTCCTGAAATTAAACCTCATTTCTTTCCTATTCTCATTGTCACATTTTAATTAGTTAATTTATTTTAACACCTTTATTTAGATATAATTTAAACACCACAAAAATTCACCCATTATAAGTGTGCAATTAAATGGTTTTTAGTAAATTTATAGAACTGTGCAATCAACAACACAATTCAGTTTTAGGACATTGCCATGATCCCCTAAAATTCACAAAAGCCTGCTTACAATCAGTCCTTACTTCTACCCCAGCCCCAGGAAACCACTCACATACTTTGTATCTCTATAAATTTGTCTTTTCTACACATTTTGTATAAATGGAGTCAGACAGTATGAGGTCTTTTGTACCTGGCTTCTTTCATTTAGCATAATGTTTTTGAGGTTCAGCCATGTTCTAGCATATATACATTTCTTTTATGTCTAAGTCATTCTATTATTTGGCTATACCACATTCTGTTTGTTCATTCATTAATTGAGGACATTTGGATTGTTTCCAATTCTTAGCTATTATCAGTAAAGCTGCTGTGAATGCTTATGACAAGTCTTTCATGTGAAAATATATTTTCATTTTTGGGGGGTAATTAGCTAGGAGTGGAATTGCTAGGTCTTATAGTGATGATATGTTTAATTTTTTTATTTTTGTAAAACATAGACAAACAATTTTCCAATGTGACTGTACTATTTTACAATCCTGCCAGCAATGAATGAGGGCTCCAGTTTCTCCATAGCCTCCATGGTTTTTAGTACACTTGTAGAATTGTGCAATCATCAACACAATTCCATTCCAGGACATTGCCATCATCCTTTAAAATTCAAAAAAGCTTGCTTGCAGTCATACTAATACTTGGTATTATCTGTCTTTTTGAATACAGTCATTCTAGTGGATATATAGTGGTATCTCATTGTGGTTTTAATTTGAATTTTCCTAATACCTAATGTTACTGAGCAATTTTTCATATGCTTGCTTATTGGTCATTTGTATGTCTTCTTTGGTGCAATGTCTATTCGAGTTTCCACTTATTTTTTAAAAATTAAATTTTTTTATTGTGGTAAAAAAGTCACCACCTTCATCATTTTTTTTTTTTCTTTTTGAGTTGGAGTCTCACTCTGGTGACCAGGCTAGAGTGCAGTGGCATGCTCATGGCCACTGCTGCCCAACCTGCTGGGCTCAGGTGATCCTTTTGCCTCAGCCTTCCAAGTAGCTGGAACTACAGGCATGCACCTTCTTTCCTGGCTAATTTTTTTGATTTATTGTAGAGACAAGGTCTCACCAAGTTGCCCAGGTTGGTCTTGAACCCCTGGATTCAGGCAACCCTCTCGCCTCCACCTCCCAAAGTGCTGGGATTCAGGCTTGAGCAACTGTGCCTGGCCCCACCTTAACCATTTTTAAGTGCACAATCTGGTGACATTAAGTATATTCACACTGTTGTACAGCCATCACTATTATCTATTCCCAAAACTTTTTTGTCATCCCAAACAGAAACTCTGTTCCCCTGAAGCAATAACATCCCATTCCACTTTCCCCTCAGCCCCTGGTAACCTCTGTCCTATTTTCTGTTTCTATGGGTTTGCCTATTCTAGTTACCTCATATAAGTGGAATCATATGATATTTTTCCTTTTGTTTCTGACTTATTTCACTTAGCATAATGTTTTCAATGTCCATCCATATTGTAGCATGTATCAGAATCCATTTTAAAATTGGTTCTTTTTCTTTCTTTTTTTTTTTTTTTTTGAGTTGGAGTCTCATTCTTGTCCCCCAGCCTGGAGTACAGTAGCATGCTCATGGCCACTGCAGCCTCTACCTGCTGGGCTCAGGCAATCCTTCCTCCTCAGCCTTCCAAGTAGCTGGAACTACAGATGCATGCCACCACACTCGTCTAGTTTTTGTGATTTATTGTAGAGACTCGGCTAGATTTTGTGATTTATTGTAGAGACAAAGTCTCACCAAGTTACCCAGACTGGTCTCGAATTGCTGGGCTCAGGAAATCCTCTCACCTCGGCCTCCCAAAGTGCTGGGATTACAGTTTGAGCCACTGTGTCTGGCCTATTTTTCTTATTATTGAAAACTTTTATAAGTTTTTATTTAGTCTGGATACAAGTTCTTTATCACATTTGCAAATATTTTCTCCCATTCCATGGCTTACATTTTCGCTTTCCAAATAATGTCTTTTTGAAGTGCAAAAGCTTTTAATTTTAATGAAGTTCAATTTATCAATTTTTTTCTTTTACGGTTTATACTCTTGGTATTATATCTTAACAACTGTTGCTTATCAACTCAAAGTTATAAAGCTTTTCTCCTATGTGTGACTCAAGACTTCAGTTTATACACTTAGGTCTGTGATTCATTTTGAGTTAATTTTTGTAGATGATTTGAGGTAAGGGTCTAAGTTAATTTTTAAAAAAAATCTCAATATCCAAGGAAATTCTATTTTTTCCCCATTTGTCCTTTTGTTGAAAATCAATTGACAATAAAATGTAAGATTTTATTTCTGGATTCCTCTCATCTGTATGTTTTCTTTTTTTCTTTTTTTAAATTCCAATACCACAATGTAATGATTTTTGGTTTTAGAGTACAGTTTTGAAATCAGGTAGTGTAAGTTCTCCATTCTTTGTTCTTTTTTCCATAATTGTTTAGGTCCTTTACACTTTCATTTAAATTTAGAGTTAGTTTATTAGTTTGTACAAAAAAAGTCTGCTGTGACTTTGGCAGGGATTGCTTTGAATGTTAAGATCAGTTTGGGGAAAATTCCCATCTTAACAAAATTATTTTTTGATATTTCAAAAAATGAGCTCTTGGTTTTATTACTTTTGTGGGATTTTTGTCCCTTTTTTTATCTTTGATTTTTAAAAAATTGATAAATATTGGCTGGGCACAGTGGCTCACACCTATAATATCAGCACTTTGGGAGGCTGAGGTGAGAGGACTGCCTGAGCACGGCTTCGAGACTGCAAGGGCAAGTTGGTAAGACCTCATCTCTACAATAAATAAAAAAATTTGCCAGGCGTGGTGGTGCTTGCTTGTAATTCCAGCGACTTGGAAGACAGGTGGAAGGTTTGCCTGAGCCCAGCACATGGAAGCTGCGGTGGTCATGAGCGTGCCACTGCACTCCAGCCTGGACAACAGTGAGACTCCAACTCAAAAAAAAAAAAAAATTGACAAATATTAGTTGTACATATTCATGGGGGTACATAGTGATGCTTCAATACATAGTGATCAGAACAAGGTAATTTTGTGTCCTTTAACAAACAAATCTCTCCCTATTTTCTTACCCTTCCCAGCATCTAGTATCCTCTGTTCTACTTTTTATTTCTATGAGATCAACTTTTTTTTAGCTTTCACACATGAGTGAGAACATGCGGTGTTTAACTTTCTGTTCCTCGCTTATTTCACTTAAAATAATGTACTCCATTTCCATCCATGGAATGCTGTGAATGACAGGATATCATTCTTTTTTATGGCTGATAGTATTTCCTTGTGTATATATACTACATTTTCTTTATCCATTCATCTGTTGTTGGACACCTAGGTTGATTCCATATTTTGGCTATTGTGAATAGTGCTGCAATAACCATGAAGGTGCAGATGTCTCTTTGATATAGTGATTTACTTTCCTTTGGCTAAATTCCCAGTAGTGGGATTGCTGGATCATACGGTAGTTCTACTTGCAGTTTTTTAAGGAACCTCCATTCTGTTCTCTATAGTGTCTGTACTAATTTACATTCCCACCAACAGTGTATAAGAGTTCCCTTTTCCCCACACCCTTGCCAGCATTTGTTATTTTTCATCTTTTTGATAATAGCCATCCTGACTGGGGTGAGGTGATGATAGACCACTATGGTTTTGATTTGCATTTTTCTGATGATTAATGATGTTAAGCATTTTAAAATATATTGATTGGCCATTTGTATGTCTTCTTTTGAGAAATGTCTGTTCAGATTATTTACCCATTTTTAAATCGGATTGTTTGTATTTTTGTGTTGAGATGTTTGAGTTCCTTGTATATTCTGGATATTAATCACCTGTTGGATGAGTAAAGTGTGCACATATTTTTTCCCATACTGTAGGTTTTCTTTTTACTCTGTTGATTGTTACTTTTGCTGTGCAGAAGCTTTTTAGTCTGATATAACCCTGTTTGTATATTTTTGGTTTTCCTCCTGTGCTTTTGAGGTCTTATTCATAAATTCTTTTCTCATTCTCAAGCTTCAGTTCTAGGGGATAAAAAAATCCTTTCCCAGACTAATGTCCTGAAGCATTTCACCTATTTTTTTTTAGTAGTAGTCACATTGTTTTGGGTCTTACATTAGGCCTTTGATCCATTTTGAGTTGATTTTTGTATAAGGTGAAGGGTGGGAGTCTAATTTCATTCTTCTGCTTATGGATATTAAGTTTTCCAAGAACCATTTATTGACTGTCCTTTCCCTAATGGGCAGTCATGGCACCTTTGTCAAAAATCAGCTGGCTATAGATATGGCTATTAATTTCAGAGTTCTCTATTTTGTTCCATTGTGTCTGCTATGTGTCTGTCTTTATGTAAGTACCATGCTGTTTTGGTTATTACGATTTTGTAGCATATTTTGAATTCTGAGAGTGTGATACTTCCAGCTTTATTCTTTTTGCTCAGGGCTGCTTTAGCTATTTGGGGTCTTAAGTGGGTCCTTACAAATTTTAGAATTTTTTTCTTTTTCTTTTTTTTTTTTTTGAGTTGGAGTCTCACTCTGTCATCTAGACTGGAGTGCAGTGGCTGCTCCCGGCCACTGCAGCCTTGACCTGCTGGGGCCCGGCAATCCTTCTGCCTCAGCCTTCTAAGTAGCTGGAACTACAAGCACGCGCTACCATGCCTGGCTAATTTTTTTTTTTATTTATTGTAGAGATGAGGTCTCGCCAAGTTGCCCAGGTGGGTCTCGAACCCGCAGACTCAGGCAATTCACTCACCTCAGCCTTCCAAAGCACAGGATTACAGGCTGAGCCACCAAGCCCGGCCAGAATTTTTTTCTTTTTTATGAAGAATGCCATTGGTATTTTGATAGCAATTGCTTTGGATAGTAAGTTTGATTAATTTTTATGTTGTTTGTCTGCACTTTTATTTTATTAATTTAATTTCATATTATTTTCTTTTTTCTGTTTGCTTTAGGCTTAGTTTGTTCTTTTTCTAGTTTCTTAAGGTAGAAGCTTAGGTAATTGATTTGAATTATTTTCTTTTTTCTGATAGTGTGTTTAAAGCTGTAAAGTTTCTTCTAACCTTACCAGTATCCCATACATTTAATATGTTGTATTTTTGTTTTCATTTCTTCAAACAATTTAAAATTGACTTTTTGATTTCTTTTTTGGCCTGTGTGCTGTTCATAAGTATGTTGTTTAATTTTAAAATGTTTTGGATTTCCTCAAATTTATTTCCATCCTATATCTCTAATTTAATTCCATGTGGTCAGAGAACAGTACTTTGTATAGTTTTAATCTCTTTAAATTTTTTGACACTTGCTTGGTGGCCTCCTGTAGTCTTACTGATTTTTTGTCTTATTCTATCACTTATTGAAATCTTCAACTTTTATTGTCTGTTTCTTTTTTCAATTCTGTCAGTGTTTGCTTTATGCATTTGAGCACTCTGTTTTTAGGGTTCCATATGCATTTATAATTATATATACATTTTTGATATATTGACCCTTTTGTCTTAAAATGTCTTCCTTTTTCTTGACTTTCTCATCTTAAAGTCTCTTTTGCCTGATATTGGTTTGGTATTCTAGCTCTTTTATGGCTACTGTTACATAGTCATGTCCTTTTTCATAATTTTCACCAAGCTTGTGTCTTTTTGTTCTGGCCTATGTACTTGGCTACCAACTTTTGCTATCCTTTGAGATTTTCACATATGTTTGCCAAGGACAAAGATTCACTCAGAATTGTGCCCTGATTGAAGTACATTTGTCTTCAGGATTCTAATACTTCTACTCTATACTTCTTATGATGTTTAAAGAAAGGAACTGTGTGTTTGTTAGTAAGGAGGTGGAATGGATCTTTGCTGCTTTGGGGATTGATGATATCCATTCCAATTTCTTTTGGTCACAGCCATCTGATTTCTTTGTGGATTTAACCTATCTTCCATTGGATACCAGTAGGAATGGCTATTAATCAGGTTGCCTATCACCTTTTTTGCTAAAAGAAGTTGGGGCCTATATTCAGGCCAGAGCATTGAGACTCTCCCTTCCTGGAATTTAAAACTTGAGCAGGTTAAAAAAGATACAGAAGGACACAACATAATGATAAAAGTTCAACCCATCAGCAAAAAATATTGATCCTAAACATATATGTACCCAACACAGTAGCACCAGCATTTATAAAGCAACTACTAAGTAAACTAAAAAAAAAAAAAGAGATTGACTCTAACAGTATTACAGCCTGGGACTTAAATACCCTACTAACAACCCCAGATTGATCATCGAGGCAAAAATTCAACAGAGTCCAGAACCTCAACTTGACGCTTGACCAAATGGACTTAATAGATACCCACAGAATACTGCATCAATTCAACAAACACAGACTATTCATTCTACTTATCACCACATGGCACATACTCCAAGATCGATCACATCCTTGGCCATAAATCAAGCATAAACAAATTTCATAAGACTGAAATACTGCCGTGCACCTTCTCAGACCACACTGGAATTAAAATAAATATCAACACCAACAAAATTCCCCCCAAACCCACAAAGACATGAACACTAAACAGCATGATGCTGAATGACTATTGGGTCAACACAGAAGTCAAAACAGAAATTAAAAGATTCCTAGAGACAAATGAAAATGAAGGAACACCCTACCAAAACTTCTGGGAGGCCATGAAAACAGTTCTAAGAGGGAAATTTATATCTCTACGAACACACATCAAGAAAATGGAAAGATCATAAGTTAGCAGCTTAACAAATCACCTAAGGTATCTGGAAATACAAGATTACCAAAACCCTAACTTTAGCAGAGTAATCCAGATCACCAAAGTAAAAGCACAAATATGGGACATAGAAGAAAAGAATATCATAGAAAAAAATCAACAAAACAAAAAGCTGGTTCTTTGAAAGATATAAATAAGATTGATGGACCCCCTAGCCAGAATGACCAAGAGAAAGAGAGAAAAAGCCCAAATAAACACAATCAGAAATGCAGAATATCAAATCACAGCTGACCCTGAAGAAATACAAAAGATTATCAAAGAGTACTATGCACAACCATATGGAAACAAATTTGATAACTTAAATGAAATGGAGGACTTTCTGATATCACACAACCTCCCAAGGCTGAAACAAGAATACACTGAGACACTAAATAGACCAATAACAACCCAGGAAATTATGAGAAAACTACTTATCAAAAAAAAAAAAAAGTCCTGGACCAGATGGCTATCTAGCCAAATTCTACAAAATGTACAAGGAGGAGTTGATACCAATCCTATTGAAAGTATTCCAGGCAATTGAGAAAGATAGAACTCCCTAAATCATTTTATGAAGCTAACATCACACTGATGCCCAAACTGGGTAAAGACCCAACAAAAAAAGAGAACTATAGGCCAATAACCCTAATGAACATAGATGCAGAAATTCTCAACAAGATTCTAGCAAATCGGATGCAACATCACATCTCAAAAATCATCCACTATGACCAAGTAGGCTTCATTCCAAGGATGCAGAGCTGGTTCAACATATGCGAGACCACAAATGTAATTAAATTTATCAACAGATGTAAAAACTAGAACCACATGATTATATCATTAGATGCAGAAAAAGCTTTTGATAAAATCTGGTATCCCTTCTTGACAAAAACCCTCAAATGCCTAGGCATAGAAGGAACATACTTCAAAATAGTAAGCGTCATCTCTGATAAACCCACAGCCAGCATATATTGCTAAATGAACAAAGACTGGAAACGTTACCCCTGAAAACCGGAACAAGACAAGGTTGTCCACACTCAACCCCTCTTGTTCAACATTGTATTAGAAGTCCTAGCTAGATCAATTAGACAAGAGAAGGAAATCAGGGATATTAAATAGGAAAAGAGGAAGTTTAGTTGTTCCTCTTTGCTGACGATATGATCCTATACCTCGAAAATTCAAGAGAATCTGTCAAAAACCTGTTCTCACTGATAGAGGACTTTGGCAAAGTCTCTGAGTACAAAATAAATGTGCAAAAGACGGTTGCATTCTTTTTTTTTGAGTTAGAGTCTCACTCTCACCCAGACTGGAGTGCAGTGGCATGCTCCCGGCCACCGCAGCCTCAACCTGCTGGGCTCCGGTGATCCTTCCACCTCAACTTTCCTAGTAGCCAGAACTACAGATGCACACTACCACGCTCGGCTAATTTTTGATTTATTGTAGAGACGAGGTCTCGCCAAGTTGCCCAGGCGGGTCTCGAACCCACAGGCTCAGGCAATCCACGTGCCTCGACCTCCCAAAGTGCTGGGATTACAGGCTGAGCCACTGAGCCCGGCCAACAGTTGCATTCTCACACACCAACAACAAGCAGGTAGAGAACCAAATAAAAAGCACAAGCCCATTCACAATAGCCACACACAAAAATGAAATACCTCAGCATCTTCCTAACCAGAAAAGTGAAAGACCTTTACAATGAAAACTACAAAACACTGCTCAAAGAAATCTGGGGAGACACAAACAAATAGAAATGTTTGATGCTCATGGATAGAAAGAATCAACATTGTAAGATGTCCATCCTACCAAAGGCAATCTACAGATTCAGTGCAATACCCATTAAATTACCAAGATAATTCTTCTCAGATCTGGAAATGACAATACAGAAATTCATATGGAAACATAAATGATCACGGATAGCCACAACAAACCTTAGCAAAAGAAACAGAGTGGGAGGTATCACACTTCTAGACTTTAAACTTTACTATAAGGCTACAATAATCAAAACAGCCTGGTATTGGTACAAGAACAGGCATATAGACCAATGGAACAGGATAGAGATTCTGGAAGCAAAACCACAATTTCTCAACCAACTCACCTTCGACAAAGCCTCCGCCAACAACCACTGGGGAAAGGAGAACCTATTCAGTTAATGGTGCTGGGAAAACTGGCTGACCACATGCAGCAGATTGAAACAAGACCCTTACCTATTACCATACATGAAAATCAACTCTGAATGGATCAAAGACCTAAATGTAAAACCTCAAGCTATAAGAACCTTAAAAAATGCAGGAGACACCTTATGGAAATTGGAACTGGCAAACAATTCCTGATAAAAACCCTAAGTGCCCATGCCATAGGAGATAAGATAGACGAGTGGGACCTCATCAAACTTAGAAGCTTCTGAAAAGCAAAAGAAACCATCAAGAGAACAGGGAGACAGCCCACAGAATGGGAAAAAATTATTCGCCAACTGTATATCTGACAAAGGCCTAACATCCAGGATCTACAAGGAACTTAAACATGCCGAAGGGAATAAAATAAACAGCCCCATCAAAAAGTGGGCAAAAGACATGACTAGATCCTTCTCAAAAGAAGATATATGGGCAGCCAACAGACACATGAAAAAGTACTCAGCCTCACTCCATCAGAGAAATACAAATCAAAACCACATTGAGATACCACCTAACCCTAGTAAGAATGACCATCATTAATAAATAACACAAACAACAACAGATGCTGATATGGATGCAGAGAAAAAGAATGCTTCTACACTGCTGGTGGGAATGCAAACTAGTGCAACCTCTTTGGAAAACAACGTGGTGATTTCTAAAAGAACTAAAAATTGACCTTCCATATGACCCAGCAATCCCCCTACTGGGAATATACCCAGAAGAATTTAAATCACTCTACAAAAAAGATGCCTGCACGTGCATATTTATTGTAGCACTATTCACAATAGAAAAACATGGAACCAACTGTGTTGCCCATCAAAACTGGACTGGATAACAAAATGTGGTACATATACACAATGGAATATTATGCAGCCATAAAGAAGGACAAACATGTGGACTTCACAGCAACTTGGATGGATTTAGAGTCTATCATACTCAGTGATCTATCACAGAAACAAAGAACAGAGTACCACTTGTTCTCACTCATAAGTGGACCCTGAACATTTACCATAATACTATACGAAGGGGATTGGCAGATACTGCTGGGGTGGGGGGCGGGGGGAGATACAACATCAATAAGGGTACCTGATCTCAAACCATGTGAAATGGGGACCAAAGGGAGGCCCAAACTTTACCTGTATGATAACCACTTGTATACCTAATCCTGAATTGCACCCTATATCTTAAAAAAAAAAAAGACCAAAAACCTGAGCAGGCTGATCCAAAGATTAGAAATGGCCAGAATACCTTCTCTGCAGCCACTGTGTTTACAGAATAATAGTCAGTAGTTCCTGTTTCCAGGACCTCAGGAAATACCTTTTGTGTCTTTTTTCTCAGTCTGGATACCCAGTTTCCTTGTGGATTGCATGTACCTCTTCCCTATATCCTTCTAATAAATTCCATTTTCTCCCATAAGTTAGCCTGAGTCAGGTTTAGTTGTCTAAGACCATAGAAGTCTTAAGACGTCAGAGGGATGTAGAAAGTTTACAAGATTGCTATAAAAATTTTATTTGTGTTTGGAAGGTGGTATCTATATTAATAATGACCTTTCTAGGTTTATATTTGGATGTTAAAGCAGTTTTATCCCAGAGGCTGAATAACTAAGCAACCACAAGTTGACAACTGCACAAAATTGATGAACCTCAATTTAAACATTTTAATTTTGAAAAGGGTTGCAGATATACTTGGAAACCGATAGCTTAGCTGCAGCCAGATCTAGAGAAGGAGACAGATAAAATAAAAGTGATGAGAGTGAATAATGATTCTGAGCTTTCCATCCCTTCCACCAATAGCAAAGAAGTATAGTAGTAACCTCTTATCTGCAGTTTCACTTTCTGCAGGTTCAGTTACCTGTGATCAACTATGGTCCAAAATATTAAATGGAAAATTCCATAAATAAACCATTCATAAGTTTTAAATTGTGCATCATTCTTGGTAGTGTGATGAAATTTGGCACCATCCCCCGGGGGTGGGATGTGAGTCACCCCTTTGTCCAGTGTATCCACACTGTATACACTCACTAGTCACTTATTTTTTTTATTTAAAAAATTTTTATAATTTTAAAATTGTGGGGTCCAATTCAGGGCTAGGCACACAAATATCCATTGTGAAGGGTTAGTCACTTATTAACTATCTTGGTTATCAGATCAGAAAACCATAGTATATACAGGGTATGGTACTATATGGTTTCAGGCATCCACCTGGGGTCTTTGAACATGCCCTCTGCAGATAAAGGAGGACTGTATGTCATAAAAAATACAAACACCCTCATGTTTCATGTTAGAAAGTGTTACTTCCACATTCTTTCCACACCCAGCATTTTCCTGTGGGAACTCAGCTCATGGAGGGGGAAAGACTAGAGATGGAAGTCAATCTATTCTGACATTACTGTCCCTCTCAAGTAAAAGCAGAGTGTAACTCTACACTTAGAAAACTCTGGTCTTAATTTTTTCTTTTTCTTTTTTGAGTCAGAGTCTCACTCTGTCACCCAGACTGGAGTGTAGTAGTGCCATCAGGGCCATTGAAACCTTGACTTGCTGGGCTCAGGCAATCATTTCACCTCAGCCTTCCAAGTAGCTGGGACTACAGGCACATGCTACCATGCCCTGCTAATTTTTTGATTTATTGTAGAGATAAGGTCTCACTGTGTTGCCCAGGCTGGCTTTGAACTCCTGCGCTCAGGCAGTCCTCTTGACTCAGCCTCCCAATGTGCTAGGAATACAGGTATGAGCCACTGCACCCAAACTGGTCTTAATTTTTTTCTGTCAGCGTAAGGAGTGATAGTACCTTATGTGTAACTGTGGAATCCAGGGAATAATTTCCTGTTTGGTAACTGCTATATACTAATCCGACGATCACAACCATTTTAAATATTTTTAATTTCCAACTTTCGCTGTGCCATCAATGCTGTTTAATAGTTCCTTCATTCTAGGAAGCCCTCCTTGCCTCCACCTCCCTTTCCCTCAATGTATACTGAACACCCAGCACGTGCCACTGTTACTATAGTATTTACTGACTAGGACTGATAATATTTCTTTAAAATCTGTTTCCCTGATAGAATGTGAGCTTTTCAAAAAGAGAGGAACCTTATGTTACTCATCTTTGCATTGTCCAGCACAGTGTTTGGAGCAATATGCTACAAATGCTGTCACAATACATTTGTGTCATTATAATAAAATACCTGAGATTGGGTAATTTATAGAGAACAAAATCTGCGAAGTCCAAGACCAAGACACTGGCATTTGGTGTCTAGTGAGGGCCTTTTGCTGCATCCTCACGTGGCAGAAGGGTGGAAGAGAGCAACCTCACTTTTGCAAGTCCTTTCTTTTTTTTGAGTCAGTGTCTCACTCTGTTGCCCAGACTTAAGTGCAGTGGCATGAACACAGCTCACTACCGGCTCGATCTTCTGGGCTCTGGTGATCCTTCCTTCTCAGCCTCCCAAGTAAGTAGAATTGCAGGCACATGCCACCACACCCAGCTAATTTTTGACTTTCTGTAGGGATGAGGTCTCACTATGTTGCTCAGACTCATCTCAAACTCCTGGGCTCAAGCAATCCTCTCTTCTCAGCCTCCCAAAGTACTGGAGTTACAGGTGTAAGCTACCATGCACTGCCTCACAAGCTCGTTTATAAGAGCTCTAATCCATTCATGAGTATGGAGCCCTCGTGACTTAATCATCTCCCAAAAGCCCCCACCTCTTAATACCACCACAATGGGGATTAAGTTTCAGCATAATATTTTTTCTTTAATTAATTAATTATAAAGATGTTATAAATAATTAATTAATTAATTATAAAGATGTGGGGTACAATTCAGGGTTAGGTTTATAAACATTGATCATGCAGGTACCCTTGTTGATAAGGTATGCCCCTCCCTCCCCTAGCGGTTTCCCCCAACTGCCAGTCCCACCTCCCTTCCCCTGACAGTTTTCCACTACTGTCAGTCGCTTTCTTATAGCATTTTAATTGCTCAAGTTCACCTTTTGAGTGAGAACATATGGAACTCAGTTCTTTGTTTCTGTGATAAATCACTGAGTATGATCGACTCCAAATCCATCCAATTTGCTGCAAAGTCCATATATTTGTCCTTCTTTATGGCTGCATAATATTCCATTGTGTATATGTACCACATTTTTTTAATCCAGTCCAGCTTCGATGGATAACCCGGTTGGTTCCGTGTTTTTGCTATTGTGAATAGAGCTGCAACAAACATACATGTGCAGGTATCTTTTTTGTAGAATGATTTGTGTTCCTCCTATTCCCAATAGGGGATTTACTGGGTCGTATGGAAGGTCAATTTCTAGTTCCTTCAGAAATTGCTACACTGTCTTCCAAGGAGGTTGTATTAGTCTGCATTCCCACCAGCAGTGTAGAAGTGTTCCATTTTCTCCACATCCTTGCCAGCATCTGTTGTTGTTTGTTTTATTAATGATGGCCATTCTTACTGGGGTTAGGTGGTATCTCAGTGTGGTTTTGATTTGCATTTCTCTGATGATGAGTGAGGCTGAGCACTTTTTCAGTGTCTGTTGGCTGCCTGGATATCTTCTTTTGAGAAGTGTCTATTCATGTCTTTTGCCCACTTTTTAATGGGGCTGTTTGTTTTTTTCCTTTCGGTGCATTTGAGTTCCTTGTAGATGCTAGATGTTAGGCCTTTGTCAGATATACAGTTGGCAAATATTTTTTCCCAGTCTGTGAACTGTCTCCCTGCTCTCTTGATGGTTTCTTTGGCTTTGCAGAAGCTTGTCAGTTTACTGAGGTCCCACTTGTCTATCTTATGTCTTATGGCTTGGGCACTTTGGGTTTTGATCAGGAATCGGTTGCTAGTTCCAACTTCCATAAGAGTGTTTCCTGCATTTTGTAAGGTTCTTACAGTTTGAGGTTTTATGTTTAGGTCTTTGATCCATTTAGAGTTAATTTTTCAACATAATATCTTTTTGTTTGTTTTTCATGAATTTTGGGGGGGACATCATCATTTAAGTCACAGCAAATTTTTACTAAGTGAATAAATGCCCAATTCAGAGTGACGCCAGTTCTAGATTCTCTGGTAGTAAGAAGGACTAGAAGAGATTCAGGTTATCTATGCAAAGCACAGCCTTTTTGGATAGGCCCAGTGAAGTGGTCTGAGGTCTTAAGACCAGTTAGTGACAGTGCTGAAAATAAACCCAGGTTTAAAACTCCAAACATGTACTCTTTTCCCTTTTCTACTTTGCTTCTTGGAAGCTCTTCTAGAAACCTAATCTTATGTGACCCACTCTCAAATGTGACAGGCTGTGCTATTCAGCCATTCTTTGCTTCTTGAGTTTCAGGAAGAACTTGTTCATGAAACTAGATGTTTCTAGTTTTAGTCTTCACTGAGTCCTCCCCTGCTCCATCATTCCTTTGATGAGCATTAACTTGAACTACTTCACTAATTAGGGTCATCTCCAAACATATGTAGGAATCCAAGGTCATCAGTTGTTTTGACTTTTCCAATTATTTTTTCCCAAACATGTTTCTTTCTTCTTCTTCTTTTTTTTTTTTTTTTGGTTGGAGTCTCACGCTTTGTTGCCCAGGCTGGAGTGCAGTGGCACGCTCAAGTCAAAACAACTGATGACCTTGGATTCCTACATATGTTTGGAGATGACCCTAATTAGTGAAGTAGTTCAAGTTAATGCTCATCAAAGGAATGATGGAGCAGGGGAGGACTCAGTGAAGACCAAAACTAGAAACATCAACCTTCCAAATAGCTGGAACTACAGATGCGCGCCACCATGCCTGGCTAGTTTTTTGTGATTTATTGTAGAGACGTCTCACCAAGCTGCCCAGGTTCGTCTCGAACCCACAGGCTCAGGCAATCCATTCGCCTCCGCTTCCCAAAGTGCTAGGATTACAGGTGTGAGCCACTGTGCCTGGCTCAAAAATCATCTTAAAGAAACATGTTTGGGGCCAGGTACAGTGGCTCACGCCTGTAATCCTAGCACTTTGGGAGGCGGAGGTGAGTGAATTGCCTGAGCCCACGGGTTCAAGACCAGCCTAGGCTACTTGGTGAGGCCTGGTCACTACAATAAAATAAAAACATTAGCTGGGTGTGATGGTGTGCGCCTGTAGTTCCAACTACTTGGAAGGCTGAGGTGGAAAGATCACCTAAGTCCCAGCAGATCGAGGCTGCTGTGGCCATGAGCATGCCACTGCACTCCAGCCTGGGCGACAGAGTGAGACTCCAACTCAAAAAAAGAGATGAATTTTGGGTACTGGGTGCAGTCATTCATGCCTGCATTCCCAGAACTCTGGGAGGCCAAAGTAGGAGGATCACTGGAGTCAGGAGTTCAAGACCAGATTGGGCAAAAAAGCAAGAACCTGTCTCTACAAAAAACTTTTTTTTTTTTTTGAGTTAGAGTCTCACTCGGTCGCCCAGCCTGGAGTGCAGTGGCCGCTCCCGGCCACCGCAACCTCGACCTGCTGGACTCTGGCGATCCATCCGCCTCAGCCTTCCAAGTAGCCGGAATTACAGGCATGTGCTACCACGCCCAGTTGATTTTTTGATTTATTGTAGAGATGAGGTCTCACTGCCCAGGCGGGTCTCGAACCTGCGGGCTCAGGCAATCCACTCACCTCAGCCTCCCAAAGGCGCGGGATTACAGGCTGAGCCACTGAGCCCGGCTTTACAAAAAACTTTTAAAAATTAGATTGATGTGGTGGTATGTGCCTGTATCCCAGCTACTTGGGAGGCTGAGGTAGGAGGATCACTTGAGCCCAGGAGTTTGAGACTGCAGTGAATCATAATTGCACCATTGTACTCTAGCCCAAGTGAGAATAGGACCTTGTCTCTAAAAAATTAAAATAAAATTATTTTTGAACTATTTGCAATGCAGTGAGTTTTGAAGCAACATCTATTTTCTTCCACCCTCCCCCCAACAATCTGAACACATTTTATGGAATGGTTATTCTTGCCTCAACCAGACAGCACTCTTTTATATTTACAAATATTTTTGGAGTGTGCAATTTTGCAGATGAAAAGATGATTTCCATTGTAGAGAGGAAAAACTGAGTAGAGTCTAATTTTGGCAAAAAAGTTACTTTGGGTATTTGAATGTTTACATTTTATAACTGGTAGTAACTATATATCATGATAAAGTAACAGCATGGAATCATAGACATTTAAGACTTCAATCTGAAACACTAATTATATGCATTTTCATGCATTATAAACCTAAGCATGTCTATCTAAACATAATTGAAATTAGGATGCTTGATGAGACATCAGAATTGCTACCTTGTAGCCAAACTTCATTAAAATGAAGCAATGATGATCAACACAGGCTGCTATGACAAATTACCATGAACTGGGTGACTTAGGCAACAGAAATTTATTATTCCTAGTTCTGGAGACTGAGAAGTCCAAGATCAAACTGCTAGCAGATCCAATGTCCGGTGAGATCCCCTTCCTGGTTTGTAGCTGGCGGACTGTCTTCCTGTATCCTCACATGGCAGAGAGCAGAGAGCAGAAGCAAGCTCTTGTGTCTCTTCTTATAAGAGCACTAATTGTATTCATGAAGGCTCGACCCTCATGACCTAATCCCCTCCCAAAGGCCCCACCTTCTGATACCATCATGTTGGAGGTTAGGATTTCAACATAGGAATTTTTGGAGGACACATTCAGATCATTACAATGATGTAGAGTAAAATTTTACAAGTACTAACCTGAAGTCTTTATTTATAAGTAATATAAACATTGGGAGAGTAGACATTATATAAAGGTGATATTTGCATATTTAAAGCAGAGAGGTGTGAAGATTTTCAAATTGTATTTCAATGATGTGAAAGGTATATGTTTTGTCTGTAAATTCTTGATGAAATTCTTCTGTAAATTGCCTGGGCTGTTATTATTTTTTTATTATTGGTTTATACCTGTTTTGTGGTTCTCTCAGTAAAATTTTACTGGGTATTTGATTTGTGAGAATCGTCCCTGCAAGTGATCTTATATTACAAAAGTAAAGTTGAAGTCATTCTCAAGCTATGAAGCTCACTCCTGGCTGCTGATAGAGTTGGTCAAATTGAGATATATTAATAATATAGCTTGGTAAATTTACCTAGATAAGTTTTATGATTCTCTATGATGTGGTTCTGAACACAGTTATACACTGGGAAAGAGTAAAATATATTGTCAAATCATTATCCTGTGTGATCCTCAAGAGCAAGAACTAAGTTTTGTTTGTCTGCTTTTGAGTCAGAGTCTCATTCTGTTACCCAGGCTGGAGTGCAGTGGCACCATCATGGCTTACCACAACCTTGACCTCCTGGGCTCAGGTGATCCTTCTGTCTTAGCTGGAACTATGGGTGTGCACTATCATGCTTGGCTAATTTTTTGTAGAAATGAGGTCTTGCTATGTTGCCCAGACTGGTCTTGAACTCCTGAGCTCAAGCCATCCCCTTGCCTTGGTCTCCCAAAGTGCTAAGATTACAAGCATGAGTCACCGTGCCCTGCTAGAGCTAGACCTAAGTCTTAAAGTGTCTATTTTTGATGTTTACCAGTGTCTAGGAGATAGTAGGAATTCAATAAATGTTGTATAATCAAAGACTCTGGGGTCCTTGGCCCATCCAGAACCCTATAATTGTTGCTCATATTCTATCAGCAGATAGAATATGTCAAAACAAGTGATGATTATGTACTAGTACGCAGTAGGTGCTTGATAAATATTGAATGGAAGAATTTATTGTTTTAATACATCCCCACCCATAGTCTCAATTAGCAGTTTGCCTTATGATATGAAGTATGTTATCAATTATTTATTCCTTAGAATCTTTCCACAAATTATCATCATCATTATAAATTTAGAAGAGGTAATGTAGTCAACTATGAATTATACATGGCTGGATTATCCATACTGTTTTTGGTTTAAGCTATTGTCAATCCCTGGAAATGAAGCCCTGGTAAGCATTCTGTGGCCCTTTTATTAGTGGTGAGCTTTCTCTTCCATGCCAGTTAATGCCTGGAGGAAGTAGTCTGTGCCCCCATGTTCCCTTAGGGCTTTAGCTGTGTTCCTGGACTTTGGGGAACAAGGTAGTGGAATCTACCACCTGCAGGCTGGAATCTGCAGACCTATTCCTGGTTTCCATGTGCTCAGACTTCATAATGTCCCACTGGCTTGAAG
Source organism: Carlito syrichta (assembly GCF_000164805.1). Lineage (NCBI taxonomy): Eukaryota > Metazoa > Chordata > Mammalia > Primates > Tarsiidae > Carlito > Carlito syrichta. Next base: position 744,476 of record NW_007249375.1, read on the forward strand.
TGTTGGCCTTAACCTAGTTGGGTTATGGGAAACTGTATCAAGCCCTCATCTAACTGAGTAGGTTATACATAGTTTACTAGTTTAATAATTTGTAAATGGACTATTGAAGAGTTTTCTGAATTCAAGTGATGAGTGCCGTGTTGGATTTTATTAACATGTTAAAGCAGAGGTGTAGACAATGATGTTAACATGTAGTTGGACTGACATCCAGGACCTTGGTTCAGTGTGCATCCAGCTCTGCCAATGAGGAGAGAATTTTGGCTACTGGACTTCATGCGTTTTACTTAAAAAGGGAATTTCGGCCCACAACTGGGAGATCTAGTTCCACTGGAACAGGTGTATCAGCAGAGGAATTTTGGTGATGATTACATGTTTTAACAGTATGCACTAGATCTGTCTTGTCATGTAACTTGACTAGGAGGAGAAGACAGTGAACTGACTGGAGTTAGATTATTTGTTCACTTGTGTTGACAGAAGTTTTTCAATATAAATTAATAGATTGATATTCTGGTGTTTACTCTGTCTCCAATTCATTTTTAGCTTGTCTGAATCCATCTTTGAGGACCTCTGGACACCAGACATTAATAACAACTTAAGCCAAAGAGACTGATAACAGCTTAAACCAAAGACAGGATGGACAGCTAGAAAGTCTGTGAGCCTTCAACTTGGAAGACTAGATCCTAGAACATGGAGCTAAACTAATCAATACATTATTCAGTTACCCACTAAAAGCCAGGTATTGTTAGAGGCCCTTGGGTTGCAGAGTGAGCCAGGTATACAAGACCTGTGCCCTGAGCCCTGCTGCACATTTTAGTGGGTGTACAGGTGGTAAATGCTAAGTATCCAAGGCGATGGTAGCCACTGTTCAGTGGTAAGATGTGATGGAGAGTGACTGTGAGCCTGTTTTAGTAAGGATGGTAAGGGGTAAAGTGACATGTGGACTGAGTCTGGAGGGACAGAAGGGGTCAGCCAAGCTGAGGCAGTGGCGTAGGGAGGGGAGACACATGGGGAGACCATTCCAGAGAGAGAGAGAGAAGTCTAGGTTCAAGGCCCTAAGCAGGAAGACGCATAGCATTTTTAAATTTTTCAACGCAAAATATACTATCAAAACCCCCAAGTACAGGTTTAGCTTTAGGAAAAGCATATAACCCAGCTGGCAAAGTTAGTCCTTAATCCATTTCCAAACAGATTTTTCGGATAAACATAAATATACATCTCTAGTTCACTTTCTTATTTCTGAATCCTAACCACCGTCACAGACAAAATAAGGCAGAGCCATTCTCCATGCTTTGCAGAACTTTTTTCCTTCCTCTTTCAGGATTTCCATAAGTGTCTAGAAATGCCTCTGATGTCTTGGGCATTTCTACTGCTCAGAGAAATGCACCTCAGAAGTATGTACACTGGGTAACTGGCCTACCAGCAGACAAGTTCCAAGGCTGAAGTTGAGGGTGTGAATACGAATCCTGGAATACTTTGAAGCTATCCAAGCCATGCATTTCCCATTCATGTCCCCCACCAGGGGTCTGAACACTGTAGTCTAAGTCACTTCCCAATGTGCTCCTCACTCAGATGTTGTTTTTCCTTGCTTTTCTCTCCAACAATCTTCATCCATGTTTAAGATGCCAACTTTAGCTTGACTGGGTTGAATGAACCCAATATTCACAGATCTAAACCCTTTTCACACAGCTATACAAATTGTGGAGGCTAAGTACATAAAATGTAAAAAAGTGAAGGCTTAATTTACATGAATAAGCTCTCTTTCCCATTAAATCACTATATGGCACCTCACACTTGAACACTTGGTGTAACATATACAAAACCCCCACTCTATCTGGCACAGATATACTCAACATGCTATGCTATATTAAGAATAATTTCCATTTTATTTTTTTCCAGATAGTTCTTGAGTCCTTAAGGACTCAGCTCCTTACATGGGCTTTGGTGGAGGTCATGGGGCAGCACCCACAGGTCTGAATTGGGGTGGGGGTGTTCGGTCCTTGTGGGATTCACAAGGCCAATCCCTCACTACCTTGCTGTGAATGGCGCAACTCACACTAACGCAGCTTCACATACAGCTTGGGAAGCAAACAGGCGTCGAAGACACCCGCTTTAGAAATGTCCCTGACAGCTGCGACCTCCACTATGTTTCGAATGACGAACTTCTTTTTTATTTTTTTAATTTTTAATTTTATTTTTTTATTTTGAGTTGGAGTCTCACTCTGTCGCCCAGACTGGAGTGCAATGGCCACTCCCAACCACCGCAGCCTCCACCTGCTGGGCTCCAGCGATCCTTCCGCCTCAGCCTTCCTAGTAGCCGGAATTACAGGCACGCGCTACCACGCCCAGCAGATTTTTGATTTATTGTAGAGATGAGGTCTTGCCAAGTTGCCCAGGCTGGTCTCGAACCCGCGGACTAAGGCAATCCACTCACCTCGGCCTCCCAAAGTGCTGGGATTACAGGCCGAGCCACGGAGCCTGGTCTGACAAATTTCTTTTGGGGGGGAGGGGTTTGAGTTGAAGTTCACTCTATCACCCAGACTGGAGTGCAGTGGCCGCTCCCGGTCACCACAGCCTGGACCTGCTGGGCTCTGGCGATCCTTCCGCTCAGCCTTCCAAGTAGCTGGAACTACAGGCGCGCACTACTATGCCCAGCTAGTTTTCGATTTATTGTAGAAACGAGGTCTCGCCAAGTTGGTCAGGCTGGTCTCGAACCCGCGGACTCAGGCAATCCACTCGCCCCGGCCTCCCAAAGTGCTGGAATTACAGGCTGAGCCACCGAGCCTGGTCTGACGAACTTCTTTTTTTGTTTGTTTGTTTTTGTGTGTATGAGTGTGTGTGTGTGTGTGTGTGTGTGTGTGTGTTTGTGTGTGGTTTTCTTTTGAGTTGGAGTCTCCCTCCGTCGCCCAGACTGGAGTGCAGTGGCCGCTCCCGGCCACCGCAGCCTCGACCTGCTGGCTCCGGCGATCCTTCCGCCTCAGCCCTCCGAGTAGCCAGAACTACAGGTGTGCGCTACGACGCCTGGCTAAGTTTTTGATTTCATTGTCGAGATGAGGTCTCGCCAAGTTGCCCAGGTGGGTCTTGAACCCGCGGGATCAGGCAATGCACTCATCTCAGTCTCCCAAAGCGCGGGATTACAGGCTGAGCCACCGAGCCCGGCTCTGACGAACTTCTTAATAGCCTTATTTTGGGGCACGCATCGGGCACAGTTCGTGCAGCGAATGGGCTGTATGTGGCCGCGGCCCTTTTCGGCACTACCGTTGTTCCTTCTTTTCTTTGTCATCTTGGAAGTGAGGACCCGCAAGAGACAAGCGAAGCATATTTGAGAAGTAGAAAGAGGACCATCGAATGGAGTGTCATGAATTGGAGGAAAAGGGCAGCTCATCAGTCTTGAAGGCTTTGATAAGAAGTTTGGAGTTTGGACATAGGAGACCATTGTTTGGTTTTAAGCCAAGGAATTTAAATAATTCACTCACACTCTGTGCCGGAGATAGATTCGTGAAGAAAACAGATAAAAGCCCTTGCCCTCATGGAGCTTACAGACTGAAGAAAGCTCACTCTGTCTACTGCATGGAGAAGAGATTGTAAGGGAGGCAAGAATGGAAGCAGGGAGACTGGTTGGGGGCTACCGTGGAAGTTTAGGGAGAGGTGTGGGAAGCTTGGATGAGGGGAGTTACATGAAGATGCAGAAGAAGATGGCTTCTAGGCTTACTTTGGAGATTGAGCTAATATCACATCCTGCATTTTGGTGGGAGAGAATTCTGTTTTGGACTTGGCAAGTTTTAGGGGTCTAACGAATATCCAAGGTGGAAATGCCAAGAAGGTAATTTGATATATGAAGCTAGAACTCTGGGAGATTTGCAGTCCGAATTTGAAGAGGAAAAAGTCATGTAGAGAGACACTACCTTGTAATTCCCTACCTACCCTGCTGTAGCTGGAACTTGCCCTAGGTGATATTGGAGTTACACTTTCATTTCCAAATTCTTACCAGTTGGTAAAGGAGAACCACAGAGAGCTGTTTCTTTCCTGGTTGTTCCTTGCAATGCTGGCCTGTCTGGGTGCTTGGAGGTCCTGGGACAGGGATTGTCATCACCTTTGTGTACCACAGCATTGTAGAGTGCACTGAGGCTCACACGGGGGCTCTCTTCCATGCTGTCTTGAGAAGCCAGAGTCTTTCAAGATGGGTCACATCTTAGAAAGAATAAATGAAGACTTGGGACGTCACTTTTTCAAGGTGGCTGGTATTTTCTCTGTGCTCGTGTGAAACATGTTTGTATTGTATGAACTTGGGCAATGCACTTAGCACTCTGCAATCTTTCCTGCTACAGGTAAGCTCTCTGAACATATGTCTGGCACTCAGCATATAGTAGATATGCAAATAAATGTTTCCTGAATTGCATAGAAAATAAAGGAGAATTAATGATGAATTTAAGGATATAAACTTTTAAAAGTAAATGCATCATCATAATATATTTTTCCAAAATAACAAATTAGGGAATGTTACTGACTTTACAGAGAGATTATTTTTCTCAGCTTTCATTCTAGAATTCCTTTAAATAATAAGCTCTCTAATGTCTTCTGTTTTCATATTCCTGTTTAGTAATGTGAATGATTTGTTAAGGTCAGGTATAATTCTTTCCTGTATTCTTCAAAGCACTTCTAATACAATACCTTATTCATCTACATAAGAATTCTGAAAGTTAAATGGGCTATTGTTATTTCTAAGCATTAAAAAAACCAACACTTTTTTTCTAGTTATAAAAGTAATGTATGGCTACTATGGGAAATACACAAAAAAGGGCATCAATCATAATTTTACCCTAGAGATAAGCAAAACGTTAACATTCTAGTGTTTTATATGCTTCTTAATACACAGCTAGAATCATGCTGTGTGTTTTTTTGTATCCTTTATTTTTGCTTTGTATTAAATCATACATGTTTTCTCTTGTATTTAAAAGTCCTTCATGAACCTTTTAGTGTTTGCATAATAATGTACTTTGTAAAACACTTGGTAAGTATAGCATACTATGAAGATATCTTTGTGCATGCATTTTTGTCACTTTAAAAATTATCTCCTTTAAAAGTACGTACAAGAACTAGAGTTACTGGGTCACAGGTTATGAACTTTATGAATACATTTTGCAGGATCACTCTCCAGAAGAGTTGTATCAGGAAGGGCTAACTACTGTGCCTTATATTTTTTTAAAGCGAGCAGATGCTGAAAGCTTTTTGATTTTTTTTTTTAAATAGAGACATGGTGTCACCCAGGCTGAAGTGCAGTGGCCTGATCATTGCTTACTGTGAGCCCAAATTCCTGGGGATGCTCTCCCCTCAGTGAGACTACAGGTGCATACCACCATGTCTGAATAATTTTTAAACATTTTAAATTAAAAATTAGGCTTTCTCTAGGCATGTTGGAGTTACACTTTTGTTTCCAAATTTTTAGCAGCTTAGGAAAAGTTGGAAAAGGAGAAACACCAAGAGCTGTTTCTTTCCTGGTCGTTTCTGGCAATGCTGGCCTGTCTGGGTGGCAGAGGTCCCAGGGCAGGGATTGTCATCACCTTTGCATACACAGCATTATAGAACACATTGAAATTCACATGGGGTTTCTATTCCATACTGTCTTGGGAAGCCAGATTCTTTAAAGATAGGCCAAGGGGTCTCACAGTGTTGCCCAAGCTGGTCATGAACTCCTGGTGTCAAGTGATCCTCCTACCGCAGCCTCCCAAAGCACTGGAATTACAGGTGTGAGCCACTGGGCCTGGCCCTTTTTGATTTTTTAATATACTTTTTAGTACTATAAATTTAAAATATTTACTTCTTTAAAAAGTAAAACTGAGCCGGGCTTGGTGGCTCAGCCTGTAATCCCAGTGCTTTGGAAGGCTGAGGTAAGTGGATTGCCTGAGCCCGCGGGTTCGAGGGCCGCCTGGGCAACTTGGCGAGACCTCATCTCTATGATAAATCAAAAATTAGCCGGGCATGGTAGCGTGTGCCTGTAGTTCCAGCTACTTGGAAGGTTGAGGCGGAAGGATCACCGGAGCCCAGCAGGTCGAGTCTGCGGTGGCCAGGAGCGTGTCACTGCACTCCAGTCTGGGCGACGGAGTGAGACTCCAACTCAAAAAAAAAAGTAAAACTGGTCTTTTTCAAAAAAAAAAAAAAAAAAAGCTCAGCTGGGCTCAGTGGCTCAACCTGTAATCCCAGTACTTTGGGAGATCGAGGTGAGTGGATTGCCTGAGCCTGCAGGTTTGAGACCAGCGCGGGCACTGTGGTGAAAGCTTGTCTCTGCAAAAAACAAAAATAAAATAAATAAATAAATAATCAGCTTTATTTGTAAGAGCAATTTTAGGTTCACAGCAAAACTGAGCAGAAAGTACAGAGTTCCTCTACACCCTCTGGCCCCCCACATATAACCTTCCCCCATTATCAACATCCACACCAGAGCTGTATGTAACAATGGGATGATTTCTTATTTCCTGTTTCTTTGCTTACCAGAAAGGTCGAACCTTTAAAAAAATGTATTGCTTAATTTTTTTAGCTCCTCTTTTGTGAATTACTTTCCATTTTCTTTGCTTAGTGATTGAAAAACAACTCAAATGAACCAAGACTGGCATTGCCCTTAGCCATTTCTGTAGTGTCAAATGCAGAGTTTCTTCTGGAGTGTTCTGTAGACTATGAATATCCATGTTCCTATTCTTTAGCTTTGCTTTTTTGAGGAAGGGGCCCAAGAATTTGTCTGTGTAACAAGCCATCTGTTTGATACTTATGCACTCCAAAGATGTTTGAGAACCACTGGTCGTATGTCTTATTATAACCTAAGGTCTGAAGCATTACATACAAAAGGAATGTGTTATTTTCTACTAACTACAACGAATAGGTGTTACTTCCTATTAAGAGAGAGAGAGCACAGGAGCTCACTGGCGCCTTCCCATCAGTGGGAGAGTGCCAGAGCCACATTAGTCAGATCTGAAGCTGCTTTGCAAGAATTGCTCAGATGACTCACGTTTTGTCATTCACAGGTGATCGAACTAGTTTGCATTCCTCTTCTGCAGAAACTACAGGTTCATTCAGAAAAAAGCTGGAAATTGCAGGAACTAACAGAGAGGTCTGGGCATTCCAAATTCATTTCAGTGAATTTTTTTTTAACTGTCAGTTACTTATCCATAGTGGCCTCAAGCAGGTTCAATAAGGAAGACAGAATACTCACACTCCTACTTTCTGTTTTTTACTAGGAAGTTTGAAAATCCTCAAAAACGTACACAAATGTACTTTGCTGAATGTATGTTATACTTAAAAAATAAAAGATAAAAATAGTTGAAAAAAAGGAATACAGAAATAATTTATGCAAGCATAATTATATCATCTTTAATTGGGCTTTCCTGCCCATTTGTAAAATTCTCCCAAATAAGTCATCTTGGGTTGGGGGTGAAGGAGGGTAGATGAGGGAGGTGTGTTGAATGTCTTCAAATGAGGGAGCCACGCAAAGGTAGAGCTCAGACTAGACATGCATTGATGTGGATGTTGGGAAGGGAAGGTTCCCCCCATGTGTGGAATAACAGTGCCCAGGAACTTTCCCCACTTAACAAGGGAAGGAAAGGGAATGATGGGCAACCTGATTAAATGAGTCAAAATAAAGAAAAGGAGAAGGAAAACAACAACAACCAACAACAATTTTGAACATAATGTGAGATGAAAGGGTTAACAAATCAAACAGAGCAGTATATGTGCATGTCATGGTTGAGAGCACATTGCATGGAGCCAGGCTCACAGGATTCTAATCCCAGCTCTGTCACTTATTGACTGTGTGACTTTGTGCAAGTTACTTAAACTCTTGAAGAGTTCACTATCTGTGAAATGGGGATAACAATAATACTATTTTCATAGGTTGTTGTGAGATTTAATAAGTTAACTTGCCTAAGGTGGTGAGAACAGTGCCTGGTATACAATTAGACCAAGTGAGTGTTTGCTTTATTATTTCTAAAACATGGTAGCAATATTAATATCAGATAAAGTGAAACAGTATTAAAAGCACCTAAATAGGATAAATAAGCTTATTATATAACAGTAATAAACAACTGTTATAAATCTGTATATACCAAGCAAAATGATAGCTAAGTATATAAAGTAAAAACGATTAAAAATGTAAGGAGAAGTTGAAAATATTTTACACTGGGAGGATTCATAATTCCTCTTTCACAGCTGGAAATATCTAGTAGACAAAAATAAATAAGATCTAGAGAAAATGAATAATGGAATTATTTATTGCACACATTCCATCTTATAGACAATGTTGAACCTTTCGTTCCATGAATAGAAAATATGTATTTGCATGTCTGTAGACCATTTAAAAAAAACAATCAGGTGTTGCAGAGCAAACCTTAACATGTTCAAAAACCTAAATATTTTACAGACCTTTTTTTTTTGTAAACCAATACAATTAGAAATAACTCAGTGGCTCAGCCTGTAATCCAGCACTTTGGGAGACCAAGGTGAGTGGAATACCTGAGCCTGCAGGTTCAGAGACCAGCCCGGGCAATTTGGTGAGACCTCGTCTCTACAATAAATAAAAAATTAGCTGGGCATGCTAACACGGGCCTGTAGTTACAGCTACTTGGAAGGCTGAGGTGGAAGGATCACTGGAGCCCAGCAGGTTGAGGTTGGGGTGGCCGTGAGTGTGCCGCTGTGCTCCAGCCTGGGCAAAAGAGTGAGACTCCAACTAAAAAAAAAATAGTAATAAAAAATGATCCCCCCAAAACTTCACTGCTTAAAATGAAAAAACACAATTCTAAGTAATCCTTAGATACCTAAATATCTTTAGAACAAAGAGGAATTCAAAACTATAATAAAACAATAAAAAAAGCTCTTCATACCTTCGCCCTATGGACCCAGCAAATACTACATTAAGAAGAAAATGCCGGCCGGGCTTGGTGGCTCAGCCTGTAATCCCAGCACTTTGGGAGGCCAAGGCAAGTGGATTGCCTGAGCCCGAGGGTTCGAGACCCACCCACCCTACTTGGCGAGACCTCAACTATACAAAAATCAAAAATTAGCCAGGCTTGGTAGCGCGCCTGTAGTTCCGGCTGCTTGGAAGGCTGAGGCAGAAGGATGACCGGAGCCCAGCAGGTTGAGGCTGCGGTGGCCGGGAGCATGCCACTGCATTCCAGACTCAAAAATAAATAAATAAATAAAATAAAATAAAAAGAAAATGCCTTCATTACTGAGGAAGAGATAATAAAAATGGACTTAGATTTTTTGGTCAATTAAGAGACTTGATCTGGGGAGTAGTCTCTACGGTCTCTCTCTTTCCAAGCCTTCTGGTTCTCTGTATGTGTGTTTATCAGGTGACTGTTGAAAAGGAGCCTCTTATGACTAAATGAGTTAAGCATTCTTACTCATTGCCAGAAGCATAAAAGCTTTTGTGGAAGCATGTACATTCTCAAATGACTCCCTTAGTGGTTTTGTGTGTTGCCCAGGTACTCCAGGAGCAGATTCGTGCCAGGGACAACATTAGCTATGGAACTAATTCTGCCTTAAAGACCCTGGAGCTGCGTCAGCTCTCTGGTTTGGGAGATCTTCGAGGGAGAGTGGCAAGGTAGGTGTTGAAATGCTGGGGACTCTGCTCATCAAAAACTCTTTTTGATAAGCTCCATTATAGTGGGGAATTCACGAAACCCCAAAAGAAATTCCTTGCATTCCTTTAGTATGCGTCCTCCCTTTTTTCCCCATAAAATCTAGTGGTAGATATGACACCTGGTAGTGAGTATGCCGTGAGCTCTTCTGTTTCTGCAGTTGGAGTTGCCTTCGTGGGAGGAAATGATGGAAGAGCTCTCTCAGATGACCTTGTTATTTGAGGGGGTAATATGTTTATTGAAGCCAATAATACAAAGTTGGGACTTATGTTTTGTATGTCTTTTAAAATTTTTCATTTTTCTTATAATTCATTTTTATTTTATATTTCTGAAAGTATTGCTTTATGAAGGATTGGGAATTTTAAAAAGAGCCCTTCCCAGCCTTGGCAACATAGTGAGATCTCATCTCTACAAAAGTAAAAAAATTGACTGAGCACAGTGGGGTGTGCCTATAGCCCCAGCTACTTGGGAGTTTGAAGCTACCAGTGAAGCCTCATCTGAGCCCAGGAAGTCCAGGATGTGGTGAGCTATGATGGTGCCACTGCCCTCCAGCCAGCCTAGGTGACAGAGTGAGACCCCGACTCAAAAAAGCAAACAACAGCAACAACAATAACAAAAAAAACCATAGAGAGACCTTTCACCGTAGTATGAAAAGTGCTATTCTCCCAAAGTGTGTTCCCTGAACCAGCAGCATTGGCATCACTGGGAGCTTGTTAGAGATATACAATCTTTGGTCTGGCCTACAACTACTGATTTAGAATCTGCATTTTAACAAGATTCCTGAGCTTGTGTGCATATTAACGTCTGTGAAGCACTGCACAAAACCTGTCTAGTAATATTGTTATCTGGCTGGGATTTGTCAATAGTTTTAATTTATCAAGAGTTTTTATGGGCCTCTTCTGCCCTCTGCTGCTGTGAAGAGCCAAGCACAGGAATGGACACCAACACTGGGGCTGAGGATCAAATGGGCACTTCTGATCCACCTGAGGTGGCAATGGGGGCTGTCTGTGAGGAGTGGGATGGAAGAAAGAACAGGGCCCCACAGGATCCAAGGCCTATTTGTGCAGGCAACACATGAGGAGCCTTGAATGCCGGGCATGCATGTTTAGGTTTGCTGAATAAGGATCAGTCTGATAGCAGAGCGCTGTATGGATTGAATGGAGGATGGTTGACCACTTCTGTGGTTTTCTGTTCTCATCAGGATGAATTCCAGTCCTCTTAGTGGGACCCTTGGTGACAGACACACTGCTGAGCTCCTCTCCTTTCTCTTCCCTTGTTTTTTTTTTTTTTTTTGAGTTCGAGTCTCACTCTGTGGCCCAGATGCAGTGGCACGCTCCTGGCCACCGCAGGCTCCACTTGCTGGGCTCTGGCGATCCTTCCGCTTCAGCCTTCCAAGTAGCTGGAATTATAGGCGCGTAGCTACCATGCCCGGCTAATTTTTGATTGACTGTAGAGACAGGACTCGCCAAATCACCCAGGTGGGTCTCAGGCAATCCACTTGCCTCGGCCTCCCAAAGTGCTGGGATTACAGGCTGAGCCACCAAGCCGGCGGCATTGTATTTTTCAGCAGTGATCAACTCTTTTGTTAGTCCCTGAATATGCCATGCTCTCCTGTCACTGTGCCTTTGCACATGTTGTTCTTGTACCTAGCATGACTTTCCTCCTTCTTTTCTAACTTGTCAGTCTGTAAAGTTCAGCTCCAGGATCACCTCATTTGAGAGTCTTCCCTGACACCCCCACTCCACTGAGCTCCCTAACACTTTTGGCTCTACTGAGTCTCTCTGTTGTTTTCCTCACTCTGCTATCTTTACTGTCTTGGGACAAGGTTCCATATCTTTTACTTCTGTCGCTGAGTGCCTTTAACAGTCTCTGGAACAAACAGATACTCAACATTCATCGTTCGTTTGGATGAACAAATGATCTAGAAACTCACTGTCATAGGACTGAAAAACCTTGACTCCTTATTTGTGGAGTTTAGCTTAAAAGAAATTTCAGTTCTGTGATATCTCTCAAAACAGCAAGAAGTTAGAAGAACTGCAGAGCTACAGGGCAGAGTAGGGACTTGAGGAGAACTTTGAGGGCCTTCATAGCAGCTTTGTTGCAGATGAAGATCAAGTGAGTTAGGTAATATATGTAAGAGGCTTAATGTACTGCATGGGATGGAGTGAGCATGCAACAAAGGTTTCAAGGGCAACAGCAGTGAAATTGTCCTTAGGATTCTGGTTCTAATACCAAGTAGAGAAATTATTTAGAAATATAGGAATCTTATATTCTTTGGTTTCTTGTCGACTTCTCTACCTCACTTGTTCCTTCTCTGTAACAAATACTTTCATTCTAAAACCATCAAGACGTTTGTTATGAATACCAGATATTTTTGCTTTGTTTTGTGGCTATATTCGTCTTTCTTTTGGAATGCTAATGAGACTTGATTGTTAAAATGAATTCATGTGAAATAAAATTCTTTGGCAAAGTTCTGTCTTCCTTGCATCAATTATATCATTGCATTGAAGGGATATGAAGTTTTTAAGTGATATTCTTTTCTTTTTTTTTTTGAGTTGAAGTCTCACTCTGTTCCCAGACTGGAGTGCAGTGGCACACCCCTGGCCATCGCAGTCTCAACCTGCTGTGCTCTGGCGATCCTTCCACTTCAGCCTTCCAAGTAGCTGGAACTATAGGCATGCGCTACCATGCCCATCTAATTTTTTTTTATTTATTGTAGAGATGAGGTCTCACCAAGTTGCCCGGGTGGGTCTCGAACCTGTGGGCTCAGGCAATCCACTCGCCTTCGCCTCCCAAAGTGCTGAGATTACAGGCTGAGCCACTGTAGTGATATTCTTAAGTTACTAGGCTACTGCATTATTTAATAGTTCATTTTATAGTTTTTATGGATCCACTGGTGATATAATTAAGAGGAAACAGGTCTTGATTTTTTACCCTGCAGTTACAGCTTAGAAGGGCAAAGGAGGTGTAGCACACTCTAAACAGGACTTGATCAGACCTGAAGGCCCAATAGATGACCAATGACCTCCTTTCTCTCTCTCTTTCTCTCTCTCTCTGTGTCTCTCTGAACAGCTTTAGTGAGATATAATTCACATACCATATAAACCACCTGTTTAAAGTGTACATTTCAGTGTTTTTAGTGTGTTTGCCGAGCTGTGTAACCATCACGTTTTTTTGTGTATTCAAATGTTTTCATGTCTCTTGGGTATGTACCTAGAGTGGAATTGCTCGGTAATATGGTAAATCTATGTTTAACCTTTGAGAAGAACAGCTATACTGTTTTCCAAAGTGGCTGCATTATTTTGCATTGCCATCAGCAGTGTATTTTGGTTCCAATTTCTTCACATCTTCACTGACACTTGTTATCTATCATTTTGGTTAAAACCATCCTAGTGGGTTTGAGGTGCTATCTCAATGTGGTTTTCATTTGCATTCCCCTTAAGACTAGTAGTGATGAACATCATTTAATGTGCTTATTAGTCATTTGTATATTTTCTTTTTTTTTTTCCTTTTGTGTGTGTGTTTTTTTTTTTTTGAATTGGAGTCTCACTCTGTTGCCCAGACTGGAGTGCAGTGGCCGCTCCCGGCCACTGCAGCTTCGACCTGG
>NW_007249375.1:757725-759025 GCF_000164805.1 Carlito syrichta
TCTCGAACCCGCGGGCTCAGGCAATCCACTCACCTCAGCCTCCCAAAGGCGCGGGATTACAGGCTGAGCCACCAAACCCGGCTTTGTATAGTTTCTTAAGGGAAATGTTTATTCATATCCCTTGTCCACTTTTAAATTGGGCTAATTGTCTTCTAATTATTGAGATGTAGGAATTTTAAAAATATATTTTAAATACAATTTTCTTTTCAGATCTCTGATTTGAAATATTTTTCTCCCATTCTAAGGGCTGTCTTTTCACTTTCTTGATTGTGTCCTTTGAAATGAAAACTTCTTAAAATCTCAATTCTCAGCCGGGCTCGGTGGCTCAGCCTGTAATCCCACGCCTTTGGGAGGTTGAGGTGAGTGGATTGCCTGAGCCTGCGAGTTCGAGACCCGCCTGGGCAACTTGGCGAGACCTAATCTCTACAATAAATCAAAAAATTAGCCAGGCGTGGTAGCATGCTCCTGTAGTTCCAGCTACTTGGAAGGCTGAAGCGGAGGGATCACCAGAGCTCAGCAGGTTGAGGTTGCGGTGGCCGGGAGCGTGCCACTGCGCTCCAGTCTGGGTAACAGAGTGAGACTCCAACTCAAAAAAAAAAAAAAAAATCTCCATTCTATCTAACTTATCTATATTTTCTTTAGTTGTGTGTGTTTTTGGTGTCATGTCTAAGAAACTGTTGCCTAATCCAGGTCACAAAGATGCATGCCTATATTTTCTTCTAAGTTTTATAGTTTGAGCTCTTACATTTAGGTCTTTGATCCATTTTGAGTTAATTTTTTTGTATGTAGTATGAGGTAGGGCTCCAAATTTATTCTGCAGGTGGATGTGTTGAAAAGTCTATTATTTCCTTGTTGAATGTCTTGGCGCCATAGTTGAAAATCATTTGGCCTTGGTTGTATAGGCTTATTTATGAACTCTCAATTCTATTTCATTGATCTATTAGTCTATTCTTACTCCAATACCACACTGACTTGATTACTATAGCTTTGTAGTAAGTTTTGAAATCAAGAAGTGTGAGTGCTCCAACTTTGTTTGTCTGTTTTAAGATTGTTTTTGGCTATTCTGTGTCCTTTGCATTTTTATATGAAATTTAGGATTAGTTTGTCAGTTTCTGCAAAAAGTCCATTGGAATGTTGATAGAGACTATGTTGAATCTGTAGATCTATCTAAGGAGTATTGTCATTTTAAATAATACTCAATCTAGCCAGGCTCGGTGGCTCAGCCTGTAATCCCGCGCCTTTGGGAGGCTGAGGTGAGTGGATTGGCTGAGCCCGCGGATTCGAGACCTGCCTGGGCAGG
>NW_007249375.1:759045-762099 GCF_000164805.1 Carlito syrichta
ACTGCACTCCAGTCTGGGCGACAGTGAGACTCCAACTCAAAAAAAAAAAAACAAAAAAAACAAAAACTAAATCTTTTATTCCATGAGTATGGATGTCTTTCCATTGACTTAGGTCATTTTTAGTATCTTTCAATAATATTTTGTAGTTTTCAGAGTATAATCTTTATTATGTCTTTAGATGTATTCCTAAGTATTTAATTCTTTTTGATGCTTAATGGAATTGTTTTCTTTCTTTCTCTTTCTTTTTTTTTGAGTCAGTGTTTCACTCTGCTGTCCAGGCTGGAGTACGGTGGTATGCTCATGGACACCGCAGCCTCCACCTGCTGGGCTCAGGCGATCCTTCCACTTCAGCCTTCTAAGTAGCTGGAACTACAGGTGTGCACCACCATGCCTGGCTAATTTTTTTTTCTTGTAGAGATGAGGTCTCGCCATCTTGCCCAGGCTGGTCTTGAACTCGTGGGCTTAGGCAATCCTCTCATCTCCACCTCCCAAAATGCTGGAATTACAGGCGTAAGCCACTGTGCCTGGCTGGACTTGTTTTCTTAATTTCATTTTCAGTGTTTCATTGCCACTGTATAGAACTACTGTTGATTTTCATATATTGGCTTTGTATCCTGCAACCTTACTGAACTCATTTGTTACTTGTAATACATTTTACTGATTTTTTTTTTAAAGCTTTTTCTCTGCACGGGATCAGGTCATTTGCAAATAGAGATAGTTTTACCTCTTACTTTCCAATCTGGATAACTTTTATTCCATTTTCTTACCTAATTTCCCTGACTAGGACCTCCAGTATTATATTAAATAGATGTAGTGAGAGCAGATATCCTTATTTCTGATCTTCAGGAAAAGCATCCAGTCTCTCACCATTAAGTGTAATGTTTGGTGTGGATTTTTTGAATAGACTCTTTATTAAGTTGAGGAAGTTTTTTTCTCCATTTATTAAGATGATCATGTAGTTTTTGTCCTTTTTTCTATTGATATGGTATATAACATTAATTGCTTTTCTGGTGTTAAATCAAACCTGCATTCTTGAAATAAACCTCTCTTTGTCATAATAGATAATTCTTTTTATATGTTGCTGGTTCAGTTTGCTAGTATTTTGCTGAGGATTTTATATCTATATTCATGAGCGATATTGGTCTTTAGTTTCCTTTTCATGTGATGTCTTATCTGGTTTTAGAATCATGATAATACCAGTATTAAAGAATGAGTTGGGAAGTGTTTCCTCTTCTTCTGCTACTTAGAAGGGTTTATAAAGAATTAGTATTTATTCATTCATTTTTTTTTTTTTTTGAGTTGGAGTCTCACTCTTGTCACCCAGGCTGGAATGCAGCAGCATGCTTACGGCCACCACAGCCTCCACCTGCTGGACTTAGGCGATCCTTCCGCCTCAGCCTTCCAAGTAGCTGGAACTACAGACACACGCCACCATGTCCAACTAGTTTTTATGATTTATTGTAGAGATGAGATCTCACCAAGTTGCCCAGGCTGGTCTCGAACCCACAGGCTCAGGCAATCCTCTCCCCTTGGCCTCCCAAAGTGCTGGGGTTACAGGCTGAGCCACCGAACCTAGCCCATTTTTTTTTTTTTTTTTAAATACAGATTTGCTGCAATTTATTGTTTTTTCTTTTTTGATTTCATTATTCTTTAAGTGATAGAACTCACCGGTGAAGCTGCCTGGTCCTGGGCTTTTCTTTGTGTATAGTTTCTCAACCACTAATTCAATCTTTACTTATTATAGGTCTACTCAGAATTACTGTTTCTTCTTGAGTCAGTTTGGTAGTTTATATCTTTATGTTGTGTCCATTTCATCTACATTATCTAATTTGTTGCCATACAATTGTTCACAGCAATCTATTATAATCCTTTTTATTTCTGTAAAGTCAGTAGTAATGTCCCCTCTTTCATTCAGAAATGAAAGTAATTTGAATCTTCTCTTTTTAGTTTTTGGTCAGTCTACCTAAAGGTTTGTCAAATTTGTCAATCTTTTCAAAAAAGCAACATTTGGTTTCATAGATTTTCTCTATTTTTTTTTTTTTTTTTAGTTCTCTTTCATTAACTTCCGCTGTACTCTTTATGATAGTCTTTGTTGTATTTGTTAAGGATTTTCTTTTCTCTTCTTTCTTCATTGTCTTAAGGTGGTACTATGGTAGGTTATTAGTTTGAGTTATTCTTATGTTTCTTTTAAATGTAGGCATTTACAGTTATAAATTTCTCTCTAAGCACTGGTTTAACTACACCCCACTCAATTTTGGTATACTGAGTGTTCATTTTCACTTATCTCAGAGTGTTTTCTAATTTTTCCTGGTGATTTCTTCTTGTTCCATTGTTTTTTGCTTTTTTGTACTGTGTTATTTAATTTCCATATGTTGGTGAATTTCTTATTTCTCAATTTTTTTTCGTTTTGATTTCTAATTGCCACTATTGTAATTGGAGAATGTACTTGTACTATTTTGATCCTTTAAAACTTTATTTAGGCTTGTTTTATGGCTTAAAATATAGTCTATCCTGGAGAATGTTTCAATGCACTAGAGAAAAATGTGTATTCTGTATTGAGAAGAATGTGTTGTTGTTTGATATAGAGCATTGTTCAAGTCTTCTATTTGCTTTTGATAGTCTGCTTAATTGTTCTAACTATTATTGAAGGTGGAGTATTGCAATTTCTAGTTATTATTGTTGATTTGTCTATTTCTGCCTTCTATGCTGTCTCTTTTGCTTAATGTGTCTTGAGGCCTTTCTGTTAGTGTTCTGATGATAAATCAGCTGTTAATATAGTTTATAATTGTTATATATTCCTGATTGACTGACCTTTTTATCATAATAAAATCTCTCATTGTTGCTATTAATTTTTGTTTTAAAGTCTATTTTGTCTGATATTAATATAGCTACTCCAGTTTTCTTATGGTTGCAATTTGTGTGATGTAACTTTTTTCTTTTCTTTTACTTTTGACCTATTTTTATCTTTGAATATAAGTGTGTTTCTTGTAGACAACATATGATCGACCTTCTTTCCTTCCTTCCTTCCTTCCTTCCTTCCTTCCCTCCTTCCTT
>NW_007249375.1:762119-773264 GCF_000164805.1 Carlito syrichta
TCCCCTCCCTCCTTCTTTCTGTGAGGATCTCACTCTGTTATACAGTTGAAGTGAAGTGGCACAACCACAGCTACAACCTTGACCTACTTACTGGGCTCAGGCGATCCTTTCACCTCAGCCTTCCAAGTAGCTAGGACTACAGGAACATGCCTCCATGTCTGGCTAATTTTTTGATTTATTGTAGACACAGGTCTCTCTTTGTTGCCCGGGCTGATCTCAAGCTCCTGGGCTTAGGCAATCCTCTTGTCTCAGTCTCATTAAGTGCTGGGATTACAGGCACAAGCCACCACACCTGGCTCATATATTTTCATCTTATTTTGTATCCAGTCTTACAATCTCTGCCTTTTCATTAAGTTTTTTAATGTTGTTATTGGATATAGTTAGATTTATTAGTACAGATATTGGACAGAGTTGGATTTACGTCTACCATTTTCTTTCTTTTTTTTCTTTCTATATCTTATGTCTTTTTGGTTCCTCTGTTCCTTGCTTATTGCTTTCTTTTGCTTTAGGTAATATTTCTTTCTTTTCTTTTTCTTTTTTTTTGTTGATAGTTGAAGTCTCACTCTGTTGCCCAGGCTGGAGTGCAGTGCCACGCTTACGGCTACCGCAGCCTTGACCTGGTGGGCTCAGGTGATCCTTCCGCCTCAGCCTCCCAAGTAGCTGGAACTACAGGCACACGCCACCGTGCCCGGTTAATTTTTTGATTTATTGTAGAGACGAGGTCTCACCATATTGCTCAGGCTGGTCTCGAACCCCTGAGTTCAGACAATCCTCTCACCTCGGCCTCCCATAGTGCTGGGATTACAGGCGTAAGCCTCCGTGCCTGGCCCCTAAGTGATATTTCTGTTGTAATGTTTTACTTCTTTTAATTATTGTTCATTATATTTTGAGTTATTTTCTTCGTGGTTCTTCTAGGGCTTATCACATAAAACTAAATTTATCATAATATCATTCACATTTATATTAATATATTTCCAGTGAGCTATTAAACACATTACTCCAACATAGTTCCATTTCCTGTTTCTCCTTTTGTGTTATTATTATTATTATTATTATTTGAGTTGGAGTCTCACTCCTTCGCCCAGACTGAAGTGCAGTGGCATACATGCTTATGGCCACCCCAGTGTCAACCTGCTGGGCTCTGGTGATCCTTCTGCCTCAGCCTTCTGAGTAGCCAGAACTACAGATGCGTGCTACCACGCCCAGCTATTTTTTATTTTATTGTAGAGATGAGGTCTCTCCAAGTTGCCTTGTCTGGTTTCGAACCATCGGGCTCAGGCAATCCACTTGCCTCGGCCTCCCAAAGTGCTGGGATTACAGACTAAGCCACCCAGCCCTGCCCGTGCTATTATTCCTGTGCATCTTACATCCATATATTACAATCCCACACGTTGATATAATTATTATTATGTCAATATATGTGAATTATTATTTACATAATTTTGTCATTTAAAAAAAATGGAGAGAAGGAAAAACAAGTACATATTTTAGTTTGTTATATTAACTTTTGTACCACCATTTCTGGTTTTCATTTTTTATTCCTGTGGGTTCAATTTACTATCTGTTTTCATTTTCTCACCCTAGTACAGCTTTGCTCCCACCCACCTCCTTTGTGCTATTATCAAATATACTACATTTTTATCCATTATAGACTCAACAATACAATTATGCACACATATTATTTTAAATTGCTTCTTAAATCAGCTAAGAAAGAAGAGACGATATTCATTTATTTTGCTCTTTATAATTACATGATTGCCTTTACTAGTGCTCTGTGTTTTTTCATGAGTATTCAAATTACTGTCTGAAGCACTGGCTTTCAGTTTCCTTTGGCATTTTTTGTAGAATGGGTCTTCTAGCAATGAATTTTCTCACTTTCTTTATTTTTATTTTATTTTATTTTATTTTATTTTTTGAGTTGGAGTCTTACTCTGTCACCCAGACTGGAGTGCAGTGGCCGCTCCCGGCCACCGCCGCCTCGATCTGCTGGGCTACTGTGATCCTTTCACCTCAGCCTTCCAAGGAGCTGGAACTACAGGCGCGCGCTACAACGCCCGGCTAATTTTTGATTTATTGTAGAGATGAGGTCTTGCCAAGTTGCCGAGGCAGGTCTCGAACATGCAGGCTCAGGCAATCCACTCACCTCGGCCTCCCAAAGTGCTGGGATTACAGGCTGAGCCACTGAGCCTGGCCTGTTTTTATTTTTTGATGGAGAGTTTTTCTGGGTTTAAGATTTTTGGTTATCAACTTTTTTCTTTCTTTCTTTTTTTTTTTTTTTGAGTTGGAGTCTCACTCTGTTGCCCAGACTGGAGTACAGTGGCCATTCCCGGCCACCACAGCCTCGACCTGCTGGGCTCCAGTGATCCTTCCGCCTCAGCCTTCCAAGTAGCCGGAATTACAGGCATGCGCTACCACGCCCGGCTGATTTTTTGATTTATTGTAGAGATGAGGTCTCGCTGCCCAGGTGGGTCTTGAACCCACGGGCTCAGGCAATTCACTCACTTCAGCCTCCCAAAGGCGTGGGATTACAGGCTGAGCCACCGAGCCCGGCTCCTTTTTTCTTTCTTTTAGTAATATTAATATATCATCTACTGTCTTGTGGCCTCAATTGTTTCTGATGATAAATCTGCCATTAATATTACTCTGGTTCACTTGTATGTGATGAATTTTTTTTTTCTTGCTGATTTCAAATTTTTTTCTTTGTCTTTAGCCTTCAGCATTTTAATTAAAATTTTTTTTTTTTTTGAGAGAGGAATTGCACTGTTACCCAGGCTGGAGTTCAGAGGTGTGATCATAGTGCACTGCAGCTTCAAACTCCTGGGCTTAAACAATCCTCCTGCCTTAGTCTCCCGAGTGGCTGGGACTACAGGTCCATACCACCATGCCCGTCTAATTTTTAACTTTTACTTTTGTAGAGACAGGGTCTCGTAATATTGTTCAAGCTGACGTCAAACTCCTGGGCTCAAAGTGCTGGGATTACAAGTTTGAGCCATCATACTGGGTCAGCTTTCAGCATTTTTTACCATGATGTGGCTGGTGTGGATCTCTTGGCATTTGTTGAACTACATGTGTGTATAGATGAATGTTTTCCATCAAATTTTGGACGTTTTCAGCCATTATTTTCTTGAATATTTCTTCTGTGCCTTTCTCTTCTCCCTTTCTGTTATTCTCATAATGCACATGTATCAACCACATTTAATGGTGTCTCACATTTTTTGGATGTAGTCTTTATTTTTCTTTCTTCTTTTTCTCCTCTGTTCATCATATTGTATGATCTCTGTTCACCTGTTTTCCAGTTTACCAGTTCTTTGTTCTACCAGCTCAAAGTTTGAACCCCTTTATGAGCTTTTAATTTCAGTTATTGTACTTTTTATCTCTAGTAATTTGATTCTTTCTCTTTATAATCTCTATTCCTTTATTGATATTTTCAATTTGATCAGACATTGTCATTATACATTCCTTTACTTTTTAAGGTGTGGTTTTGATCATTCTATATTTATAATAGCTGTATGAAGTCTTCATTTAAATTTAACTTCTGTTCCCTCTCACAGACAGCATCTTTTGCCTGCTTTTTTTTTTCTCCTGAGTATAGTTCACATTTTCTTGGACATTTTAGATAATATATTATAGCAACTCTGGGTACAAACCCACTGGGCTTGTTTTTGTGGATGTTTGCTTGTTTATTTGTTAAGTCACTTGACTGGATGCCTATTTTGCCTATAACATGAAACCTCTGATGTTGTTAGCTCTCAGAGGGTGCAGTTTGGGACATGGCCACAATCACCTGCATTGACAGTGCTTTTGGCAGGGCTTTCTTTGACTATCTCTTTCCCTGATCTTCCATTAGACTGTCTGCCTCTGTGATTTTACACCCAAATCTTAGGCTCCACTAATTGCAAGTGTGATGCTCTACTGTTTTTAACAGTGCTCTGGGATGTAAGTTTTTCTATAGTCTAATGATACTGTAATTACATGATTGCCAGCTCTAAAGGGCTTAATGATGTATATATACATAGATACAGTAATTATGTATATGTGCAGAAAGTGTAGTAATATGGAAAATGAGCAGCTAAATTGATATTTTAAATATAATTGCCTTTGGTGTGCTGTACCACTATGTCATAAGCTATCAAGAAGTTCTGCTTAAACATGTTGCTCACTTCATGCCTGTTGTTAGACCTTTTAGAATCTGCTGATGAACTTCTGACTGCCTCTCTGCCATTACTGACTAGATGGCCTAGCAATACATTCTGCTACCCAATGGCCAAAACTTGGAATTGTACTTGGGAAACAACAGCTGCCCAAAGACCTGAAAAGGAAAAATTTGGAATGAATACATTACTGGTTCATCATGATATAAAATGTCATGGAAATTTATGTTTCCAAGTGAGACACAGCATTAAAACCAAGCTACAGCATTAAAACCAAGCTACAGCTTCAGAACAATTTTGAGACCTTTTCAAATAACATTTTCAAACATAGTCTATCCTTTGAGCAGCTTGTAAAGGTGATAAAACTGGTCTGATGTAGTGATACATGATATTTTCCACCTAGCAAGCTTATTTTTAGACTGGAAAATAATGGCTTTAAAAATCTATAGTATTTTTGTATTTCATAGTATATTGAAACCTTAGATTTCCTCAAATATGATTTAAATAATATTTTTCCAAAAGTTACAAATTCAGAATAAAAAAGCAGGGTCTGTATTTAGCATTATTTTTAATAATTATTTGTGAAGTTAGAATGATTTGTGTGGATTAAATGAAATAATATACATCAAGTATCTAGTGCAGTGCCTAGTACATAGCATTTATATTCATTTGTTCACAAATATTTATTCAGCCTCTACTGCATGCAAGGCAGTGTGCCGGGCACTAGGGTTTTAGTGATGAAAGAGGCAGATATGGCCAGGCTTGGTGGCTCAGCCTGTAATCCCAGCACTTTGGGAGGCTGAGGTGAGTGAATTGTCTGAGCCCACGGGTTCGAGACCTGCTCGGGCAACTTGGCAAGACCTCATCTCTACAATAAATCAAAACTAGTTGGGAGTGGTAGCACGCGCCTGTAGTTCCGGCTACTTAGAAGGCTGAGGCGGAAAGATCACTGGAGCCCAGCAGGTTGAGGCTGCAGTGGTCTGGAGCGTGCCACTGCACTCCAGTCTGGGCAGCAGAGTGAGACTCCAACTCAAAAGCTGAGGTAGAAGGATCACCGGAGCCCAGCAGGTCGAGGCTGTGGTGGCTGGGAGCGGCCACTGCACTCTAGTCTGGGTGACAGAGTGAGACTCCAACTCAAAAAAAAAAAAAAAAAAAGAAGAAAGTGGTAGATATGATCTCTCCTTGCATGAAGTTTACATTCTAAAAGAGGAGACAGAAAACAACTTATAGCAAAATAATTATTTAATTTCACTTATGAGTCTGATAATTTGTTGGATTATTTGGGGTTTTTTCTACAGAAGTGATTATATCATTGGCAAATAATGACTTTATTTCTTCTTTTCTGATTCTTATATCCTTAGTCTGTTTTTCTTGTCATATTGCACTAGCTAAAACAGCTAGTAAAATGTTAAGCAGAGGCCAGGCACAGTGGCTCACACCTGTAATCACAGCACTTTGAGAGGCCAAGGTGGGAGGATTGCTTGAGGCTAGGAGTTTGAGACCAGTCTGAGCAACATACTGAGGCCTTGTCCCTATAAAAAAAAAGGAAAAGAAAGGAAAATAAATCAACTAGGTAGTTTTAGCAACTTAGAGGCTGAAGTGGAAAGATCTCCTGAGCCCAGGAGATTGAGGCTGTGGTGAGTCGTGATCATGCCACTGTACTACAGTCTGGGCAACAGAGTGAGATGCTGACCAAAAAAAAAAAAAAGGAAAGAAAGAAAATGAAAATGTCAGGTTACAAACTGAGGAAGATATTGACTGGTAAAGGGTTAATATATGTTAAGGATCTATGTAGAACTCCTATAAGTTAATAAAAATAATGTAAACACCCAATAAATGTCCAGTATAACAAAGGGTATGAGACATGGACTGACATTTTGCCAAAGAAGAAACACATATGATCGGTAAACATGTGAAGAGATTCAGCATCAGTGGTTGATGTTGAAATTAAATATAAAAAATACAAAGTATATTTTTTCACCATGAAAATGCCTTGGTTTTGTTGTTGTTTTTGTTTTGAGTAGGAGTCTCACTCTGTCACCCAAGCTGGATGCAGTGGCATGCTCATGGTCTTGTATGACACTTATCTGTCCTCTCTGAAGTCTTCCACATATAGGACTTCATATCAATACACCTGGAGTGTTGTCCCCTTATCTCAACAAAATATTTCCTCTACTAATTTCCAAAATAGGAACTACAAATTGCCATTCAAGAAATCTTTGAATCCACCTGTGACCTGTGAGCCTGGAAATGTCCCTTCTTCCTAGACCAAACCAATTAAAATCTCATATGTATTGATTTATAGCTTCTTGTAACTTCTCCCTTCCTGAAATGCATATAACCTGGTGAGCACATGCTCTCAGGACCTCCTGAGGATGGGTGTCCCCAGGCCAACGTCCCCAGTTTGGTTCAGAATAAACCATCTTAAAATATTTTATTTTATTTTATTTTATTATTTATTTATTTTAGTTGGAATCTCACTCCGTTGCCCAGACTGAAGTGCAGTGGCACGCTCCTGGCCACCGCAGCCTTGACCTGCTGGGCTCCAGCGATCCTTCCGCTTCAGCCTTCCAAGTAGCTGAAACTACAGTCATGCGCTACCATGCCCAGCTAATTTTTTATTTATTGTAGTGATGAGGTCTTGCCAAGTTGCCTTGGTAGGTCTCGAACCCGCAGGCTCAGGCAATCCACTTGCCTCGGCCTCCCAAAGTGCTGGGATTACAGGCTAAGCCACCAAGCCCAGCCTCTTAAAATATTTTATAGCATTTGATACCTTTTTGTCAACAAATTGGCACCCAGCGTGGGGCCCAAACCCAAGACCCAGAGATCAAGAGTCTCATGCTCTACTGACTGAGCTAGTCAATCCAGCTGTAGTCCTATTGTAAAGTGAGGTGTATTTGTATATGCAATAAGTTGTCTTAAAAAGAAAGAAAGGGATGATGGCATGGGATCAAATGCTTACTTTCATGGGAACAGTTATTAAGAAATAATTTAATAAAATGAACCATGTGTGAAACCTCACATGATGAAAGTGTATCATGAAACAAAGATAAAGGGATCCAAAATAATACTAGTAATAATGAATTTTATTATAAGAAGTTCAGCAGAAGACAAATGCAGGATGTTCTGAAAGTACAACTGGAATACTTGTATAATTGGTGTACCTGATCTACTCTGGGTTCCTGGGGCTCCAGGAAGCCTTCCTTTTTTTTTAAAGTTGTAGTTGCATTTCGTTGCCCAGGCTGGAGTGCAGTGGCACTCTCATGGTCACTGCAGCCTCGACCTGCTGGGCTCAGGCGATCCTTTCACCTCAGCCTTCCAAGTAGCTGGAACTACAAGTGTGTACCAACACGCCTGGCTAATTTTTTAATATTTATTTTAGAGATGAAGTCTTGCCAAGTCTGGTTTAGAACCCTTGGGCTCAGACAATCCTCTCACCTCGCTCTGCCTCCTAAATTGCTGCAATTATAGGCGTGAGCCATTGCACCCAGTGTTCAGGAAGTCTTCCTTAAGGAAGTGACTTGTGTTCTTAGTGCTGAAGAGTGAATAATAAATAACTGAATGAGGAGGCAAGAGAAGGGCATTTCAGACAGAGAGAAGAGAATGAGTCAATGCCTTAAATTGGGAAGGGTGAGGTAAATGAAAGTCCTGGAATATAATCAGTATGGCTGGTTGCAGAGGATAAAGGGGACAGAAATGAGTGAGAGGAAGCTGGGCAAGTAGACATTTTAAAGGATTTAGATCTTTATCTTAAGCAATAGGAAGTTATTCATGGAATTTGTACAGAATTTTATTTTGTTTGCTTTGTCTTTGCTCACAGTTTTATATCCTTGGGGTTAATACCTAGATTGAAAGGTACATAGAAATATATTAATGTTTCAAGATTTTGGATGTATATGGTCAATAAAAATAAAATTTTTATTCTCACCAGCAGTGTGATATAGTTTGATTAACATTAAAAAAGATTTCTACTATCAGAAGAACAGTGACATAATTGTTGCTTTACTTTGTGTATAATTTGTTGTCATAAATAATGATTTTTTTTTCAAATGCATGGTTTGTGAGACTGTATTTAACAATTAAAAAATATTTTTAATATTTAAGTCAATATTTTAAAAAATTTATCCTGGCTGGGCACGGTGGCTCATATCTGTAATCCCAGCATTTTGGGAGACAGAGGTGAGAAGATTGCCTGAGCCCAAGAATTCAAGTCCAGCAAGGGCAACTTGGTGAAACCTTCTCTCTACAGTAAAAACAAAACAAAACAAAACTGCTTCCAGCTATTTGGAAGGCTGAGGTGGAAGGAGCTCCTGAGTTCAGCAGGTCTAGGCTGTGGTGGTAGTGAGGGTACCATTGCACTCCAGCCTGGGTGACAGAGTGAGACTCCAACTAAAAAAAAAATTGTCCTAATAAATTTTGTTCTGTTACTTCCAAAAAGAATTGTAACATTTTAACCAAATGACTGAACTAGACCGGTTGTTGGACTTAGAGAAAATGTGAGTCAATATTAAGAGAATTCTTTTGAGAAAGTTGGCATAATTGAGCCAGCAGCTCACTTTTTTAGGTCAACAATAAATTAATTTTACCAACAATTTCATTCAATTTACTCACTATTGTTTCTTGCATCTGATTTCTTCACTGTGGGCATTCTTTTCTTTATACTGAAGTACATTCTTTAGTGACTCTTTCAGTGTGGGTTTGTGAGTGATATATTTCTTAATACTTGTATGTTGGAAACTGTCTTTATTTTGCACTTATTTTTGGATGATAGGTTATTTTCCCTCAGTCCTTAGAAGATGCTTCTCCATCATATTCTGATACCTATTGTGAGCTGTCAGAATTACAGTCAGTTTTTGGTAGGTTACCTGTCTTCAGTCTCTGTATTTTAGATTTTATATTTATCATTAGTTATCTGAAATTTCACCATGATTTATTTATTTTTACTTATCCCTATTTGTATTCATTGGACATTTAAAAATATATATTTATAAATTTTATTTTATTTTTTGTAGAGATGGGTCTCACTATGTTATCCTGCCTGGTCTTGAACTCCTGGCCTGAATTGATCCTCCTGCTTCAACCTCCCAAAGTGCTGGGATACAGAAGTGGTTCACCACATCCAGCCTTGTATTCGCTGAACACTTGAAAACTCATGTCTTTCTTCAGTTCTAGAAAGTTGTCAGCATAGGGAGGCTGAGGCGAGAGGATTGCCTGAGCCCATGGGTTTGAGACCCAGCCAGGCAACTTGGCGAGACCTCGTCTCTACAGGAAATAAAAAATTAGCCAGGTGAGGTAGCGCGTGCCAGTAGTTCTGGCTACTTGGAAGTTCTGATGCAGAAGGATTGCAGGAGCCCAGCAGGTCGAGGCTGTGGTGGCCGAGAGCGTGTCACTGCCCTCCAACCTGGGTGACAGAGTGAGACTCCAACTCAAAAAAAGGGAAAGTTGTCAGCATTCACAACTCAAATATTGCTTCTCTGCCATTCTATTTCTTTCTTTTGGAACTCCTCCTTGACTTATGTTAGCATCTCTCGATTTAGCTTCTATGTTTCTTGACTGTTTTTTTTTTTAACCTTTGTCTTTGCTACATTCTGAGTGAGTTCTTTCTACTATCATCTAGATTTACAGATTCTATCTTCAGCCATGTCAGTCTAGAATTATTAAGACAGATCAGGTTTATTAAGACAACCATGTAGTTTATTTTGAGGATTTAAAGTTTTTTCTCTCATCCACTTGTTTCTTTTATTTCTGCCTATTCTTGTTTAATAATTTAGCATTCTCTTGCTAAATATGGATCTGTCTTTCATTTAAACATATCTTGAATGTATTTATAGATTTATTTTTGAATGTATTTATTTTAAAGTCATATGTCTCAGGTTCTTAAATTTTTTTAATCTTTATTTTTATTTTTGAGGCAGATTCTCACTCTGTCACCCAGGCTGGAGTGCAGTGGCATGCTCATGGCCACTGTAGCCTTGACCAGCTGGGCTCAGGCAATCCTTCCACCTCAGCCTTCCAAATATTGGAACCACAGGTGTGTGCCACCATACATGGCTAATTTTTGTTTGTTTGTTTGTTTGTTTTGTTTTGTTTTGAGTTGGAGTCTCACTCTGTCACCCAGACTGGAGTGCAGTGGCCACTCCCGGCCACCGCAGCCTTGACCTGCTGGGCTCTGGCGATCCTTCTGCCTCAGCCTTCCAAGTAGCTGGAATTACAGGCATGCGCTACCACGCCCAGCTGATTTTTTGGTTTATTATAGAGATGAGGTCTTGCTGCCCAGGTGGGTCTCGAACCTGCGGGCTCACTCACCTCACCTCAGCCTCCCAAAGGCGCGGGATTACAGGCTGAGCCACTGAGCCCGGCTCTAATTTTTAAATTTATTGTAGAGATGAGATCTCACCAATTTTCCTAGGCTGGTCTTGAACCCCTGGACTCAGGCAATCCTCTTGCCTCTGCTGGGATTACAGGCATGAGCCATCACACCCAACTATTTGTTTGTTTTTTAAAGTGTTTTTCTATAGCTGGTGGATCTCCACTCAAACTTCTGTTTTCAAATAGTTACCCTGTTCCTGTATTCTGTCGTAAAGCCAGTTCTTGTCCCTGTTGTCTTATTTCCACTGACTTTCAGATATAGAGCTCCAGCAGATCTACAGTGTCAGCTACATGAAAACATATGCTATACTTTGCTCATCTTTTTTCCTTCTAGCTCTCTCTCTTTTTTTATACTAGACATGAAGTCTTACTCTGTCACCCAGGCTAGAGTCTTTGCTCATATTTTATGCCATATATCTGCTTTTCACATTCTCCCATTCTTTTTTATCCTTGTCATCTTGACAAGTTTTTACTTATTATGGGAGCCAATATAAGGATATATGTTCAATATACCAGTTTTAATTGGAAGACCCAGGTAGTATTTTTAATTTGCAACATTTTAATACAAAGTAATTTGTCAATTGGTTAAATCTTTTTTTTTTTTTTTTTTTTTTTTTTTTTTTTT